>NW_020884921.1:0-149127 GCF_003945725.1 Corapipo altera | reverse complement strand
TCTCTCTTTCTTTCTCTCTTTCTCTCTCTCTTTCTCTCTTTCTTTCTTTCTCTCTTTTTTTTTCTTTTTTCTTTCTCTCTTTCTCTCTTTTTTTCTTTCTTTCTCTCTTTCTTTATTCTCTTTTTCTTTTCATTATTGTGGAGGGGGAGAGGCAGGTTAAGGGATATCTTGTATGAAATATCATTATGATACTCTGGGTGGAAGTGAGGGAAGTCCAGTTTCAGATGCAAAAGGAGTGGCATTTGCTATTATCTGAATGTGCAGAAGCACATTAACTCAGAGGTAGTTTTGCATCCTGCCTCTCTACTTTTGCAATGAGTTTCTTCTCTGGTATCAAGACTAATTTTTCCATTATCTGCTCCCCAAAGTGTCCAGATCAGATTAATGATTCAAATTCTTCTCTTTCCACTCTTGTTGATATACTGTTCTATATGTCTGGACAAGCCCTTGTGAAACAAATCAAACTGGTAACTCCTGCACTCCTCTGATCTCTCTCTCCTTCCAGTCCAGTGCAAGCATTTATCCCTTCCTTGCGTGTCTTTTCCCAAATTTGTAAGGAAGAGCATCAGTATATACCTGCATTCAGATGGATTCTTCTAATTTTCCTGAAAAACAACTTTTACACTGTGTTTAACACAATTATGTGCTTCTGTCTTCTTGGCACTGGAATAGGCAATGTGGCTGTCTGTTATACTGATATTATAAAGCCACTGTCTTTCCCTGTGTAAGAGAATCACGTAATCACTATTACAGAGGGAACTTGCCTTCTAGTTTTCTGCATGGTGACGTTGCAACCCATCAAGCGGCAATCTCTGAGAAACCTATGCTGACCTGGAAATTTCCTTCAGAGGTTGTAATAGATTAAGTTTTGTCATTTGAATTGATTCATGCAATTTGCAAAAGCCAAGACCATTAACTCTATTCTTTACTAATTTTTTATATTAATTTGTCCAGAGTAGATGTTGTCTTTACTGATCTGTAGGTTCCCGGATTTCCACTTATAGACTCTTGAAGAAAGTGTTAATGTTGCATTTACCATTTTCTGATCTCCAGGTACCAAAGAATTTTTTTAATGGTGATGTACTGAAGCCACTTAATTCAATTAATTCATTGACTGAATTTCTTTAAATCTCTTGGGATTAAATGTGGCAGTTGTTGTTGTTTATTTTGTTTGTTTGTTTTGAAAAGTCCTTTGTTGCTGCCTCACTTTGAGACGGCACTTTGATATATCCATCCATAGAGAAGAGTTCTGAAAATGTTGCAAGCCCTCCCACTGTGAGCACATACAGAGAGGATTTACCCATCTTCTGATAATGCCATGTTTTCTGCTGTCCTTTGTTCCAGGTATATTGAGGTAATTGCTGATTATTCATTTCTTATGCCCCTTGTGAGCTATTCCTCTCTGTCCCTAGCAGCCCTCTGTGCTTGTTTTTCACATTTCTTCTATCTCTGTTTGTGACGCCATCTATTTTACTTCATAATGAAACTAGGGTTTTCAAAAGGTGTTCTTCAACAATTTCGTTTACTGTTCCATTTGGTCATATTGTCTTTTTTCCTTTCATTGTGTTTTGCTTGCTTTGTAGCACGTTTCTTCTGTGCTTCTTTCCTGGGGACAAGCAGTCATTTGTGTTTAAAAATGATCTCTTGACATCTTGCTCAGTAGTGATATTGGCATATAAATTGGGAGTGGCTGTCTTAATCTCTTACTTTTCCATTTACTGCCATGTAGCTTTTCTAGTCTGCCTTCACATATCAACATCAGTGTTCAGTGTTCTATAGGGCCAGTTACTAACATACGACCCAGTCCTCTGCTGAGGCCAAGAATGGCAGCCATTCGCCTTCCATTATGTTAATCATTGCCAAAATAAGACTCCTAATCCCACTGGACCTGCTTGCTCTTTACCCAGAGCACTACACTTGCATTTTCAGTCTTTCCTTATATCCCTGGTCTCACAGTGTCCCATTTGCTGTCTGCAAGTCTCCAGTACAATAATTACACTGATGTGCTCATTACAAGTTAGGAGTTATGGCATTTGTGTGGAATGTAATTGACTCTGATCCTTCATTTTCTTATCTGTGCCTCGTTTAGATGGCCATGGTCTGGGATGCAGAATTCCCATGGCAGCATTCCTCCTGCCAAAACAGACTCATTACTACATCTTCCCCACTCTTCACTTCAAGTCAATTCTAACTGTCACCACTTTCAGCTGAAAAAGTGTTCAGGAGTTTTCTATGTGCCTACAAATATGTTTATTGGCTGGAAAAATTGTAATGGTGTGAGATCAAGGGCTTAAATGAACAGGAAAGTTCCATGGAGCAAGCAAAGGACTGGCTCTTTCTTTCATGAAGGTCAAATACATTAAAAGGCTAGAGACATGAAACAATGGGGTCTCCTACTCTAGTTCTTACTGTGCACTGTAGAGGTGCAGGCTTAAGAATGACAGTTAGCATGGAGCAGTGAACAAAATCTACCTGCAATATTCCCAGATAAATTTGCTTTTTCTGTGCCACATATGCACCATGGCATGTTCTTATTATAACAATGTATGACAGTTGTATAATTGCTTCACCATCCTGAGGCAGCCAATGAACACAGTGAGGAAGAGGATGAGATTGAAAGACAGAATATTCATGAAAGAATGTGAAAGAAGAAATTGAGAAAGAGACAATACCCATGGCAGAACATCCATGATAGAATGTCAAGGTGGACTTCTGTAAACATGAATATATAACTTTTCTTTGGATTTTTTTAACACCTTATGACAAACAGAATCACAACGGTAATGAATAAGTAAGACATGCTCACATCTCTGAGTTTTACACAGGATTTCTGACCCATACACTGGCAAAGTGTACTGCTTGCAAGAACTGCTCAGTCAAAACACATAGAAATGACTTGCAAGCAGAGTTTTGAAAGAAAACCCACCAATAACTACTAGAAATTCTTCAGGTTTGAGTATTTTTAACAGTACCTTAAAAAAAACTTTTATAATTGATAAAAAACTTTTACAAGATATTTTTCTTTTTATAACTTGGAAAAGCAAATAACTCAGTAGTGTGTTAAACTGCAGTAAAATTAGTTTACTGTTCAGAAGTAAGTAGCTAAAAAATTAGTATTTATTATTATTGGGATAATTAGTTAATATTAACCATTAATAGTGTTTTGATTAATGTTAAGGTAATGCGATTTTGTGATTTTTCTAATCTAAAAATTTCAAATTAATTTCTAATGTAAAAATTCAAATCTAGATGTTACAGAAATCATCACTACGATATTTAATTTCTAAGAGAGTTGACTTATTCCCCACCACAATCCTCCCTCACTGTTGTAAAAGTCTTACTGAGTTACCAATATATTGACTGATGCAGATGATATTAAACAAGTTAGAAGCTGGCATCACTTGAGAATCACCATAAACATGTGAAATTTAATTTAACATCCAGAGGCATGATATAGCAAGACTGCTTCTGCTGGCCATGTCGAGAAGATAGGATAGAGTAAAGCAGGATAGGATAGGATAGGATAGGATAGGATAGGATAGGATAGGATAGGATAGGATAGGCCTATTTGGTGGATGAGTAACTGGATGGATGGATGCAGCCAGAGAGCTCTGGTCAATGGCTCTATGTCCAGGTGGGGCTGGTGCTGAGTGGTGTCCCCTCAGGGCTCTATCTTGGAACTGATGCTCTTTAATATCTTCATCAATGACACAGACAGTGAGATCCAATGTGCCCTTAGCAAGTTTGCAGATGACACAAAGCTGAGGGGCAGAGGTGACAATACAGGACAGGATGCCATCCAGGGGGACCCAGACAAACTTGAGAAATGGGTCAATGGGAATCTCATGAAGTTCAGCAAGTCCAAGTGCGGGGTGCTGCTGCTGGGTCAGCACAGTCATGGACATGAGCACATACTGGTAGAGGAACACACTGGGAGCAGCCCTGTGGAAAAGAACTTTGTGGATGAAAAGTTGGACATGAGCTGGCAAAGTCAGCTCGGAGCCCCAAAAGCCAGTTGTGTCCTGGGCTGTATCCAAAGCAGCATGAGCAGTACATCAAGGGAGGTGATTCTTCCCCCCTACTCTCCTCTCATGAGACTCTACCTCAGCTCCAAGATCCTCAGCACAAGAGATACATGGATCTGTTAGAACTGGTCCAGAGGAACGCCATGAAGATGATTAGAGGGATGGACCACCTCTCCCACTAGGCTGAGAGAACTGGAGTTCTTCAATATGGAGAAGAGAAGGCTCCAGGGAGATGTTACTGTGGCCTTCCAGTACCTGAAGGAGGCCTATGAAAAGGAGGGAGAAGGACTTCTTATATAGGCAGAGAGTGACAGGACAGAGGACAATGATTTTAAACTGACAGAGGTCAGCTTCAGATTAGATGTTAGGAAGAAATTCTTTACTGTGAGGGTGGTGAGGCACTGGAACAGGTTGCCCAGACCCACTGTGGATGCCCCATTCCTGGAAGTGTTTAAGGCCAAGTTGGGTGAGACTTCCAAGTTGGAAGCCCCTTCCAACTCAAGCTGTTCTATGATTCTGTGAGTGAAATGGAATGAAATGGAACAGAATAGAATACAATAGAATATATTTCTGTTAGAATGGACCTTCAACAATCATCCAGTCCAAACCCCTGACCACTTCAAGGTTCACCAAAAGTTAGAGTATACTATTAACAACATTGTCCAAATGCCTTTTAAACATTGATAGGTTTGGCCATCAACCACCTCTCTAACAAGCCTTTTGTGAAGAACTGCTTCCTAATGTCTAGTCTGAACCTCCCCTGAGGCAGCTTTGAGCTATTCCCACATGTCCTCTCACTGGATCCCAAGGAGAAGAGACAAGCTTCTCCCTCTCCACTTCCCCTCCTTAGGAAGCTGAAGAGAGCAATGAGATCACCCCTCGGCCTCCTTTTCTGCAAACTGGACAAACCCCTGAGTCCTCAGCTACCCCTCACAGGACATGTCTTCCAGCCCTTCCACCAGCTTTGTTGCCCTCCTCTGGGTGAATTCAAGAACCTTCCTATATTGTGAAGTAAAGCTAGGTTCATGTGTCTGTTCTTCTGACAGATTTTCACACAAGTTGCATTAATCATCCTCTTGTGGGCTCTTTTCATGGAGTGTGAGTCAAAACTTAAACGCATTGTAATTTTTTTCTTATTGATGTCAGATGAATTTTTGGATCAGGCTGTAGAGAGAGTACATATTAGGTTCAGAACATATAGAATATACTTCACTTTTTCTTTCAATCCTCTGCAACCTTTGCCCAAAAGTTTATGTGAGCCAGGATACAGCTATTTTTCTATCTCTCTTCCTCTCCTTCTCTCTTCCTGTACTGTATTTACATGAAGTAATTCTGGTAGCTCCTTTGAAAGCATGTTTGCTTTCATGTTTGATAAATCCAAGATCTCAGTACTTAATGTTCTATTTCAGTAAGTTGCACAACATTGTTTCAACATGCAAGAGTTTATTTTTGAAATTATCTAATCTAGTAAATTAATCTTATATAAGATTTATCTGAGATGCTTGCATTTATTGGATCAGCAGTCTGTTATAAAAACCTTGCCCCTTTCTTTGAAATGTAGGACAGTTACAATTTGGGGAGTTTCTTTGGGGATATTTTGCTAACTTCTTCTTAATTAAAGCTTTGTGAAGTCATTATGTGCCCTTCAGAAGTGACTTTTTGTCAGGATTACATGTTTGTGCTCCTGGTGTCTAATTAAGCCGGGTGTGTTTTCTGTGTAAGATGTGAAATCAATGTAAAAAATGAGAAAAGGAATGTAACCTATAGCTGAGATTCTTCTATTTTTCAATCAGTTTTCAGCAAAGATCAGTACTTCTTGGGTTTCATTACTCTGAGTAAGAGGCTTTTTTTTTTGTGTAATCTGCTGGACGTTTGAAAATCCAGAGTGAGTGGTAGTGCAGATAAAAATAATGATATGACAGAGGAATGTTGTTGTAAAGCAAACTACATATACAGTGGAAGAGAGAGAAAGGTCCCTGCTGGTCAAAAACCTTGCTATTCTTCCTTTTTGAGCATAGAGAAACTTTTTGGATATTACACCACTAAGTACAACCAGTAGGTAGCAGGTAAGAAGGAGCTGCTTGCAACTGGGTTTAAGCTACGAGTTTGAAGTGAAAAACATCATGGGTATTGTGAGACCTACAAGCAAGAAAAGTGACTTAGCTATTGGGGAACAATTGCACATTTAAGTATGAATGTCAACCAGTATATCCGGGTGTGGGAAACAAACCACAGATACTCATATATAAGCTCTGTAATGTGGTTTGAGGACATGAGTTTTGTTCGACAGTCGTGGTACAGTTAAAGCAGTACAGCCTCCATCCTGTATTAGAGGATGTGATTATTATATTGCTACAGGAGTGTAAGCATCATTTAAGCCTCACCCTGTGAAGAACAGACTGTGGTGATGCAGCTGCAGTCCACATAGAGATTTGTTTCCTAGACATCTAATTAGTCTTGTTACTCCTCTTTGGTTGGCTCCTGAAATTTTTTGTCAAGAATTTGGAACAAATTTAAGTGTACTTGCAAGGAACATATGTGACACATTTTAAAAGCTTAATATGAGTATAATTATGATAAATAAGGGACAGTTGGTAAGAAATAAATTTAAAATTCTACTCCTTTGGCTGAGAGCCTTGCCATCTGCTAATAATAATCATCAGCTTTTACCTGTAAGAACCCCTCAGATTTATTGGTGAGGAGCAGACCACAAACACACTTCCCAATCTCATGGTGTGTTACACTGTCAATATGAAGTTTTGTGTTGGCATTCATAACACAGCTGTTTGGTTATTTTGGGAAAGCTTTTAGAGTTGATTTGAAACGCATCATCATAGATATTGAGGGAGACCTTCAGAAGCCCTTTTTACTCAACCATTTCAACCATTCTTAGTTTTCTCTATTTGCTCACATTACCCTCTGTGATTTGGAAGAACAGAAGGGAAGACACAAAAAACCTCACCTTAAATTATGTAGTTATAAGAAATTATTTATTAAATAAAATCTGTTCCAGTACCCCTTTTCAGAGCATAGATAGTCTAGTCCTCATGGAAAAACTCTCAGAGTAAAAAGATTTAAGAGCTAAGAAAGTTTTGCATCCTAATTATTCTCTAAAGACTTGTTTCTTCTTTAGAAGACATAGTGGGTCTTTAAAGAGATAATTTTTAATTAAGACCCATTAGAGCTAAAATGTAAATAAAGCCACTCATAAAATAAGAGGAATACTTGAGATGGTGAGATCTATGGAGAATTTTGTTTCCTAGTTTTCATTTTTAGTAATAGTAAAACAGGAATAGATTTATCTTTGTTTGGGTAAAGTTTCTGACAAAATGAAATCTGACAGAAGAATTTTAATTAATTTAATTTAATTTTAATAAATACTGCAGAGAAGAACTCTTTTCAAGGGTAACAATGCTGAAAGCAAACTTGCAAAGTGTCTGCTGGAGTTCTCCAAAGGCAAGTTGAACCGAGGAATTTTCCAAATGAAACAAAGATGTAGACTGTCCTGAAACAGAAAAAATATTATCACAGTCATGCATTTGTCCAACTTGTGATAACCTTGAGAAAAGATTTTTTCAGACAATTCATTTAGTTGTTCAGAAAACAATCTGAAATTCCACTTTATTCTAGTGATCACTCAGATTCTTAATTATGAAAAAAACTTGGTGCTAATTCAATATGAAATTAATTTAAATTAAATTAATCAATCGAAGTGACATTCTGTGTACAGACGAAGTTGTTACCAGCTGGGTCTCATTATATATTTCATGCTAAATGGAAATACTTTACATATGTTTAGATCCCTACATTCTCACCAGATGGAAACAGACATTCAAGAGAGAAATGCATTTTCTTATATACTGTTTTGATAAACTCTGGTTTGCTAATGAATTAGCAGAGCTACTTCTTAGATCCTTTCAAGATAATTGCTACAAAAACCAAATATAAATTGTAATTTGGGTATATTTCTTTAGATTGAAACATCTCTTTTTCACTAATTTTTAAATTTTTCCTGATTTTATTATAGTATCAGCTTTGAAGCTTTTATAATGAAAAACATACTCACCACAAAAGTATATATTAAATAAATAAATAAATGAATACACTCTGGTTGGCTGACCTTGGCTGAATGCCAGGTGCCCACCCAGCCATTCTATCATTCTCTTCCTCAACAGGACAGCTGGTAGAAGATGTAATGAAAGGTTCATGGGGCAAGATAGGGACAGGGAGAGATCACCCAGTAGTTGCTGTCATGGGTAAAACAGACTTGAGTTGGAGAAATGAACTGGAGCTACCTCAGGTTGGCTACATTGGACACGGGGGAAGTTTATGGCATCTTCTCAGAGAAGCCACCCCTGTAGCCCCACCCCACATTACCAAAACCTTGCCACACAAACCTGATACATGTATACAGACAAAAAATATAAAAAATATATAATTAATAAATAGTTAATAAATAACTTCTTTTATATAAATATATATATTTAGAGACCTGTAGAGCTTAGCATCTGGCGAGTTTGTAGGCTGACACATACTTCAAAGAAAAGAACAAAGGACAAAATCTCAGTTTTGAGCATTTGACAGGCAGGAATTTTAGCATAGAGAAATTCCTTCCTCTGTTTAAATGTTAGTGTTTTGTCATCCAACCTTGCCCACAAGTCTAAACATTTTGAAATTTGTAAGAGGCTTTCCCTGCCCATATTATTCCAAACAGGAAGACAAAATGCTGCAGGAATGTACCTGTGAGAGCTCACTTCTAAGGACTGCCTGTAAAAATATGTTACAGGTGGACCAGCTTTGTACTCAGCTGGTGATCTTCTGAAATCATTCCAAATGCACACACACAAAAGTGGGGTACATAACCGGCACTAAGTATTTTATGGCTGCTGCTGCAGGAAGTGAGAGGTCTGCTGTACTCAGGACCTGTTTGGGCAGATTACACAGAAGGAATACCTTGCTGCAGCTAGAGGAGGTCTCAGATCTTCTGTGACCAACAAGATAAAACCAGTAGTACTGAGACCAGATAAATGGGTCTTCAGTGCATGATCAAGCATTACCTCTTAAGGGACTGGCAAACAACTACTCTGAGTAAATACATTAGGACTTGAAGTTATTCAACACTAACACAAATCAACAGGTGGGATACAGCAAATGGGAATAAAACAAGGATTAGTGTAGGTGGACAGCTGTATGTTGAATGTTGACATCAGTAAACATAAAAAAAAAATTGAAATGTGCTAAAAAAAAACCAGAAAAAAAATCATCTTAAACAATGCTTTTTACTATCTGATAAGGTTATGAATATTAACACTCTGGTGGGTTGACCCTGACTGACCACCAGGTGCTCACCAAACTGTTTCCTCACTCCTGCTTCTCAACAGGATTGGGGGAAAAAAAAGGTGACAGAAATACCATTAGTCAAGACAAGGACTAGGAGATCTCTTACTAGTTACTGTCAAGAGCAAAACAGACTTAAATAAATTAATTTATTGCTAATTAAATAGAGCAGAATAATGAGAAATTGAGGGTTGCCATCAGTTCATTACATGTTGTCTCTGCTGCTCCTTCCTTCCCATGCTCTTCCTTTGTTCCAGCATGAGTTCCTACTCCATGGAAAACAGTCCTTCTCGACCTTCTCCAGTGTAGGTCCTCTCTGTGGGGTGCAGTTCCTCAGGAACTGGCTGCTCCAGCATGAGTCCCCCATGGGATCCCAGGTACTGCCAGTAAAACTGACCCTGTGGAGGCTCCTCTCCAAGGGCTGCAGTTCCTGCCAAGATCCTGCTCCAACATGTTCTCCGTGGGGTCACAGCTTCATTCAAGGACTGAGCTGCAGCGTGGATAAATCTCCACTGTGACTTCCACGGGCTGCAGGGACACAGCTGCCTCACCACGGTCTTCTCCAGGGGCTGCATGCGACTCTCTGCTACGGCACCTGGAGCACCTCCTCTCCCCCCCTTCTCCACTTACGTTGGAATCTGCAGGGTTGTTTCTCTCACATATTCTGACTCAGCTCTCATGGCTGCCGTTGTGTAGTTTTTGCTTGAACTTTATTTAATGCATTATTCCAGAGGTGCCACCACTGTGCTGATGGGCTCACTGTTGGCCAGCCATGGGTCTGTTTTGGATCTGGCTGGCATTGGATCTGTTGATATGAGGGAAGCTCATCACAGAAACCATCCCGACAGCCTCCCCACCTGTTACGAAACCTTGCCACGCAAACACAGTACAAGCTTGCATGTTCCTTGTCTGAATGTATCTTGCAGGTTTCCCTTCAGAATCAGGACTGAGAGATCACAGATGTCATGCCTTGGTGCCAAGAAAGTGTTTTTTCAAGGCAAGTGGCCATTTCCTTTCCTTCATTCATGATACAAGGTAATTTGAGTATGCTGTGATTGGATGATTTTTTTTTCACTTACAGTTTCCACAGCAGATTACTGTGAATCTAGGTATGTGAAAAAAAAGTGTGTCTCAGAACTGACCCATTCATATCCAATATTCATGGATATCTGATATTTAAAAACCCATTAGTGTCCCTTTGTTGTCTACTGCAAACTGTTTAGTGTTAACTGGTGTCTTACAATGTTGGATGTGTGTGCTCAGCTGGGCAGCTGTTCTTCCAACAAGCTGTCTGCCTGGACCTCTCCCACAAAGGTCATCACCCAGTCATGTTGCCATAGCCACCAGCATGTTGACCTTTCTTTTCTTATTCATGCGTATGCTACAGATCTCCCATCTAGTTCTGTGCACAAAGATTTTTGCTCTACAACATGATTCACTAAAAATAAATATGAATGTATCATAGGTCTGTTCTGAGGAAATCACCTCATTATGTAGTTCTCCTAACAAAATCATAAAATCCTTTTTCCTACTCAGTAGTTCATTGCCTTTTTTTGATTACTAAGACAACAAGCCAAATTGAGTAGTATAAACAAAGTGTCTGTGGTAAAAAAAGTGAGAATACACATTCAAAATTAGGACCAGAGACAATATGTTGTATATGTGTATAAATATTTGCCAAAAGACTTTCAGTTTTGAAATCTCAGATCTAATCTAAGACACTGAGAGAAAAAGCCATGCGGCTATAATTTTGTGTATCTTTGCAAACTGAAAAAATAAACAAGCCTGGACTTACTCAGATTTACTGTTAGCACCAGCTGCTGTGACCTTCTACTAAAACAGGAATGACACACTACATTTTTCAAATTCTGGTGATGATTACAACTGAGTCAATACATAGCTGGGTTCATAATAGTACTGAATTTCCAGAAAATTAAGTTTCATAGAGAAACTATGCAAGCAAAAACCAGTGGATGCTGACATATTTTAATCCAAGCAATTCAGAAATTTAGCCTGTGTTGAGTTATTAACATCCCTTAAAGGTCAGATTAAGAGAAAATCAGCAGAGCTGACAGAATATTTTAGAGTGTAGCTCAGAATACTTGAGCTCTGGAAGCAGCAGTTTCCATCTTTTATGCTTCTGGATATCTTGTGTTTTCTACATGCACATGTTGCTCAACAATCTTATCAGAGGACTGCTTTGATATTGCATGTGGAGGAGTTTATTACCTTTTTCACGTTCCTATTTTATCACATATATATGCACCCTCCCACATGTCATTAACTGATAGGGAAGAGGAATGTTCAGGTGGCTCCCAATGAAGTGGTCTTCAGGCAACCAGGTGATGTGATTTCTGAGTTCTAGAAGGCTCCCCCTTGATGAAGGTGGGGAGAGGAGAGAGGTTGACATAAGTTACCAGACAAGATAGATTTCTTTTGTAGTGGGACAAACTCTTAAAGATGGGAATGCCAGTTTTTCCTAGTTCTGTGGGAGCCCAAGAGGACAACACAATGTTCCT
Organism: Corapipo altera; assembly: GCF_003945725.1. Classification (NCBI taxonomy): domain Eukaryota; kingdom Metazoa; phylum Chordata; class Aves; order Passeriformes; family Pipridae; genus Corapipo; species Corapipo altera. Next base: position 137,246 of record NW_020884921.1, on the reverse strand, counting down.
TGAAACTTCAAAGTGATGATTCCAGTTTTCCACTGTGGAATACTCAAATACTATGCACCACATGTCTTAGGTTCCACACATCTGCTTACCTTTGGGTTGCAGCTTATCAGCCTTTACCCACAGTCAGTTTGGAAAGTTCCCCCAGGTAAGCAGTCTTTACCATACATAGCCAGAAAGCTGCAAGCAACAAAACCAAGGCACTCGAGACAGCAGAAGAAAGCTGGAGGTTTTAGAAGTCATCTCAGTAGCATTCTCTGGGGGATAGCTGTAAAGTTCATATGATGCTAAGATCATTTAAAACACAGAAACCTAAGTAGCTGTGGGCAGTGCAATTAAAAAACAATTTCTCAGCTCTAGGACTTGGCTGAATCATAAACAGCGTGCCCCCAGCCTCAGAACTGCATGAGGGACACACATAGACAAATAAATTAATGTTTGTTCTGCTGAGGATGTGAATAAATGTCCCTTTCCCAGTACTTTTTAAAACCTCTCTTACAAAAACTTACAGTAAATACCTGGAACTGGTAATTTTTTTACAAAAGAACACCAGACAGGCCAAATGTACTGAGGTAGTAGCAGTAAAGAGGAAGAGCACTTTACTTAAAGAGCTGGACAAAGTCTGGAGAGAAAAAGAGACTTATCAATACTTAAGAAATGTTGACTTTTTTCTAGGTTGCTACAAACTCCATGTTTGAAAGCAGACTTCCAAAGTGATTTTGACTTGGAAAACTTATGTGAGAGGTTGTGCTAAAGAACTTGTTTTCCTGGGTTTTTTTCTGCCATAGTCTATCTCTGAGCTACGTTTGAGAAGAAACATTTGTGTTGTATGATGTTATGTGTAATTTCTGCAGTTGTATTTTCAATGGATTTAATGTAGAAAATTTGAAAGGAAAAATGTTTTCTGCAGTAAGGAATAAATTTTATTAAGTATACAGCTGATAGTCCTGTTCCAAAAAAACTAGCATATTGTTTATCCCACTGGTAAGGAAAATTACATTTGGTTTAGATTAGAAAAAGGGAAAGTTTAGAAAACATTTCTCATGCATCTGATAATCATTATTAGTGTTGTTATGATTAGAAGTCCTTGGCTGAAGTTTCAAGGTAGATCTATCAGCAGTTATCTCTTAAAGGGAGCAAGTGCTCTGATACCTCTAAGTTTCATTTTGCTAGAAATCAAACAAGAGAAAGTTCTACTTAGAGATGCCTTAGAGTCTGATGAACCAAAAGAATAGGTTTCACAGTTGAATCTTCACACCTGCAAGTCAACCCAACAGGCTGTGCTGGTCCTGCTCCCTTGTATACTCCCCACAGGCCACAGATTCCTACCTGCCACAGTGGTCCACCAAAACCTGCCCCTTCAAACCTATCTCTGCAGAGTCAGGCCAGATGTTGTAGACGACGGGATAAAAACACACGACCACAGAATTGATCATAACTTATCCAACTTTATTGCTGCATGCTTTGTGCTTATAAAGGTTTAATAATTAGCCTCATACATATTACAAAAGCTAAGCTCATCATTGGCTTCTGATTACCTAAAATATATTTGCGCAAATGCTGTGTGACTGCTGTTTTGTTTCATACTCTTATAGTTACTTATTTGCTATTTGTTCTGCTTTCCCATCCACTTTATTCTATTCTTCTGTCACGTATGCAGTTTCACAGACACAGTAACCTTCTAATAGTTTTCTCTTACCGTGGGACCATTGCTATAGCATCCGTCTCATGTCCTCTTTCTATCAACCACATTTCTGTAATACTTTCCACAGCCAGACTCCTTTTTCAATATTTTATTCAAGTATGGCATAAGTTTGGGGTTTTTTTTAAGTTGTCAGGGAAAGTAGGGCCATTTTCCATCAAGTTTGTTCTTCTGAAGAGTGACTCTTTGATGAGACAGAAGTTGCATGACTTCAGGGTCAGTCATGTGCCTGACATGTCCCACATCAAGGTAGAATAACATGCTTCAAAAGTCACAAGCCATAAGAATCAGGCACCAGGGAGCTCTCCCTTGTGTGTCAAGACATTCCCTTTCCTCAGGGAAAAGGTTTGTTAAATATTCTGTTTTCCTCTTCCTTTCTTCCTTTTGCTTACATAGCTGAGAAATACTAACTTTCTAGATGTCAGTTGTATTTTCATTCCCTCTGCTTATGGGATTTTGCCAGGACAGAGAAGCTTTCACACTCCCAGAGCCCCTCAAAGTAAGTGTCCTCCTCTCCTTTTGGGTTAAGAGGAATGACTATAGCAGGACTCAGCATATGGCCCATGCAGGTTTGCTGATCATCTGCTGGGTGCAGTACTTGCTACAATAATGAGAAAGGTAGATTTAAACGGCAGCCGATGAGAACTGAACGCTCTGGCCCCTGTAATTTCTCCTCTGTTCTATACAATATGTTTGGTTTCTGCACCTTGTAGGGAGGTTGATTTAGTGTTTGCTGTGCTAGTAACTGTAGGATCAAACTCTATGTGGACACAGATGGAAGATTGCTTTCTTTGTGGATGTGAATGAGGATTAGGTACTTTCCTGTTGTCTGAGACCAAGATGTTCCTGATCCAACACAGAGATCAGATTTTAGATGCATTTATATCTAAATTTGAAGAGCCTGCAAAGCTTCCAGGTTAGTTGGCAGCTAAATGCTGTTTTTCTGAACAGCAACCCGTAACTTATGTATCTAAAGTACATTTTGGATCTGCAGGTAAGCTGTTTGAGCTAAATGTTTGCATTAAACCAGTTGGGAGGAAAGGTTTCCCTTCAAACACATACCCCTGTGTTGATATCTGTCTGCTTAGACTTCTTACAATTTGAATATTATTTCTTCCTCAGACAGCTGAAGGCTTTTGAAAATAACTGGTCCTTTAAAATAAGTGTTTGGTTAACTTCCAAAACCAACCAAAAATTGGTACAGACAACTTGCAAAAGAGTAGAGTTGGAGACATGCAGTGGCCAGATATGACCTAAAGCATCCGAGAGTCTGATGGGCCTGACTTATCTCACCCAGAGCCACACACTATTACAGTGAGTTTGTACAGAGTGTGGGAAAACTGTCCAAGGCCTTTTGTTGGTTCTGCTGCCTCTTAACGCAATTATCAATTAAGGAAAGGAAAAAAAAAAAGAAAGAAAACAAAAACAACATGTACCATACAAGAAGCCCATGACCAGGGGACAGACAATGTGGACAATATCAGCAGTCAAAATATCTGGGAGGCAAGAGAGAGGTGAAGTATTATTGCACAGAGAACACATAGTAGCACAGTTTTCACAAAAATCAGAGGAAATTGGTCATCTGATTTTTCTCCTCAGCAAATCAGGCTGCAAATGGGATTCCAGAGTCACTTCAACATACCTGGTTAATCACTCTCTTCATTGCACTGCAGGAATTAAGGGTATGACTGGATGATTATTCATAATCTTTTACTTACCTTTAAAATAGGGCAGAAAGATACCTTTTTGGCATTACCCATGAAGCATGTAGGTCCACTTTAACATGGCTCCAACATTTATTAAAAGCTGTGGTGACAAGCAAGTATTGTATGAGTAATTCTTTTTAGGAATCCCGCATCCTGAAATTATAAGTGTACTTGTTTATAAATTAAAACCAAGATCAAAATCTTCTTCCAAAAGAGATAATTCTCTAACTGAAACTTACCTAAACTTTGAATATTTGGGACTTTGTTTTGCGTTTGTCTTTTTTTTTTTTTTTTACTGGTGGCTTTTTTGTTTGTTTTGGGTTTTGTTTGGTTTTTTATTTCTTTGTTATGAAGGACTTTTTGGTGTTTAGTTGATTTTTTTGTTTAGTTCATATCTGTTTGGTGCTTAGTTGATTTTTTTGTTTAGTTCATATCTGTTTGCTCAAATCCAAAGAACAGCAAACTTTCTCCCACTGAAATTGGAATTTTCTTCATGTAACAAGACACTGTCCTCTCAATTGGTTGCACTCTTGTCATTCTGGCTTCCATCACTAGTACCAAAAAATTGGAGAAGTGTAAGGAACAGTGTACTCTGTGAAACATGAGGAGAGAGTGAAAAAGTAAACGTATTTGACTTTAGGGTACCATTTTTTCCAGTTATTCTCATACAGAAAAGTCTAATCAGGAGCTTCTAATAATGCATAGTACTATTATTTTTTTTTAATGCAAAGCTGACTTGCTAGAATTAAGAAATATATGCTATTATATTTATGTGTTTTGTAACTGGGAAAAAAGGTATCTTTGTCCAGAAGAAGTAGAATGAACCCTGTTCTGCTCGCATAAAAACATTTACCAAGAATATTTGATACCTAAACATTACAGGCATTAACATTTACAATCCAGATTATTTTAAAAAAACTATTTATGGGATGGCTTGGACCCGGTGACCTGTTTTCTTATTTTTAATCTCTGTAGAATTAGATTCACAAGGAGTTTTAGGAGGTTTACATTTGTTTTACTCTAGATGTTACAAAAAATGCAAATTTAAAGAAAACTATATGAAAAAGATATATTGGTTTTTTTCCAAAATTAAGATGTTGAATAAAGTTAGTTAATCAGTGCTAAGATCATCCATCATATCTCTGAGTTTTCTACAAAAAGTATAATTTCATGGAGTGTGAAGTGTATCATGTAAAGGTGCCATGTATGAAAACTATAATATTTAATCTTTTACATTTTTAAACAGCTAAATTTAAAAGGAACCTATGAAAACACTCTAGTCCTTCCTCCTTACTAGGCAACTGAACATTGACAGCTCCTCTACAATCATCTGCAAAACCAGCTTGTATCTAAGAGAAAAGGAGAGGAGATGTCTCCATCTGAGAGCCTGGAATGTTTTCTAAGGAGAATGAGTTATGAGATAGATCAAACTCCTCTCTCTCAGCAATTGTAAATCCAAAATTAAGGGGCCCCAATCGAGGAAGTGTGGAAAAAAGGAAGAAATAACAACCTTTTATTAAAATATATATGTATGTTGGCAAAGACATTAACAGAACACAAAAACAACTAGACAATAGTCCCCTTCAAAAAAAATCCAAACCACAGTCTGAATACTTCTCTGTCCTCTAGCACGATTCTAATCACGGCCGGTAGGGGGTGCTGTTGGATCAATGGAGGAGCAGAGCCTGCAGTGCTCGGTGTTGGCCAGCAGGGGGCGCTGTTGGGCTCTGGCGGTCACTGTGGGGGGGTCTCGGATCACGGGAGAAGCTGAAAAATGGGGACCCTCCCCCAGTGGAAGAAGGGGAAAAGAAAGGCAGTCCACCCCCATGGAACTCACTGTTGTCAGCTGACAGCATTTCAAGGTTTCTCCTTTTCTCCCAATGAGCACAAAACTCTCCGATGAAATCGCAGCAAGTTCGGGCTGGAGGTAGGGGCAGTGTGCAAGCAAGCCAAGGCAAGTGGTCAGAAAATGACCAGGTCGAGAGCAAGAAAAATGGCCTCAAAGCTTTTTTCAAAGCACACGTACTCCCCCGTCTCTGTAGTAGAGAAAACCCAAACTGTTCCCCCTTTATCACATTGTAGAATTAGCCAAAGACAAGTGAAGATATACTTCAGCTACAATAGGTGTGTTTGTTGTCATTTCCCCTCCATAAAATGGGCAAACCTCTGTTTCAAGCTTAGGTCTCATGCTATTACAGCAGCAAGGCCTCCCATTTTGTATTATAACTGCAGATGAAGGACCAATATAAATAATACGAGATTCATTACTTCTGCAAGTTAATTAGCCGTGGAGTCAGATGATGTTGAAGAGCAGTAGTGGTTTTTTGTGACCTTCTGCCCTTCTTCTGTTTTCAGGGGGCCTTTAGAAAATAGATCTGTAGATCAAGCTTTTGATGACTAGAGTTTTGCTGGCTTAGAAACTTGTCCAACAACCTTCATATCAAAAGACTAGGCTAAGCTTCCGTGTGTCTTTTATTAGGTTGCACTAAGCTTTCTAGAAAATGCTTTGGTTTGCAAAACACACTGTAGAAATCTTACAGCTTGCAGTCCACAGAGACAACTCTCTTGCTGACTGAATACATACCAAATCATCACAGTAGTTAATGTATAACCAGACAGCCCAAGTCTTGTTCCTTCAAAATGTCATTTAAAATTTCATAAAAGCGGTTTGTAGGCCATTTGATAAACAATGACCTGAAGTGCAAATTTATGACATTATGAACAACAGAGAAATTTTTCAGAGCACCAGAAATCATTTTTGTCTTCAGATGCACCAATTAAAGTCTGAGCTCCTCAAGATGCTGAATTTGTTTTATCATACTTTATTTCTTTAGTGCTTAGCCCAGTGGGGCACTGATGTTGATAGGATGCCTGGAAGCATAATCATAACCTAATCAAACTGTATACAGTACTAAATAGGCCCTTGATGTTTATATGAGCAGAGTAAAAAGCACAGGAAGGGAATAAGATGGCTCAGATTTGCTTTTAGCGCATTTTCCATTTTACCAGGAAATTAATGGTAACATTACAAACTTTCAGAGTCTTGTAAATTGTTCTTATCAATGTTGTGTACCCAAACAAATCCTCAATAATTTTAGCTGCATAAATGCCTTATCCCATATTGGCAATAGCAAAGAAAAATGCAGTAATCAATCAAGTATTTTCAGAACTTGGAAAATTGTTCACAAGTGTTACAAAAATAATTTGTGAAATCATAAAGCAGAAGCAAAAAATGTCCTGTCTGAATTCAGCATATTTAAGAGCTTTTCCAAAGATATGTTAAAAAGTGTTTACTTCAGGTCAGCCTGTTTACTTCAGGTCAGTCAAATTCCATGTTGCTTTTAATCTTAATTTGTATTATGGGAGTACTCCACAGCTGTGATTAAGCAGAGGGCTCTTCTGCCCTGGGCAAACACTGGGTGAAAAGCTTGTCTTTCCCTAGAGTGTAGGGTAACAGTGAGGATTTGAGACAAGTGGACTGCATAAACCAGGCATTAGCTTCCTAGAGATCCTTCTGTGTTATTTTTATCCTGAATGACAAACCTTGGAGTCTGTCAGTGTAAATTTGGCAGCTCTTGAAGTGAATAACTGAATGATCACAAGCACACTTCACTTTACCTGCTAAGGTTATTTTATCCTGAGTATCATTTTCTGAATTTCTCTGCAGTTTGTTTATTTTTCATCATTCTATAAAATTTTGACATGGTAACAAAGATAATAAATAATTTGCAATTCATCAGCTGCAAAATCAGTTGCAATCCTCCCTCCAACTTATTTTTTAATTTTGTGCTGCTACTACTCGGTGTGGTCATCTGTTTTTTTCAGATAAAATTCACTCTAAATTATGCTTTACTTAACCCACACATTTTGGTGTTCCTTAATGCCAAGAAACATTTGTTCTGAGAACCTTATTATTATCTTCATTTGTAAGCTACTGTCTTAATCATTGATTTCACATGAAGGTAACTTGATCCTCACTCTTATGTCCCCTGATGCTTGGAACACAGCTTTGAGTTGCACATTGCTCAGGAGACTGTTACAGCCATTTAGAAAATATTATGGCTAAAATTTAAACATCTGTATGAAATTATTTATTGTGGTTGTTAACAATTTGGACCTTTCACTGACAAAATATTAAGACCTGGCAAAATCACCCAGAGGCAATTACAAGCTTCCTATCTAAATTCCACCAGAGAATTCCAATGGGATTTTTAATATCTCCCCTTTTTAAATTAGTGCTTTGAAGAGATAAGATACTCAGGATGAATGTCATTTGTTCCTCAAGGCAATTGTTTTTTCTCTTCCTCATTTCAAACATTTCCCTGTTGCATATTTTTAATTTGTTTCATGAGTCAAGCAGAAAATTAAGGCAGTCAGGACTTTAACTAGTCTAATAAAGGCTATTTCCTTAGTCTGCGTCTGTTATGCCCTTGCTTCTCAAATAGAGTGGTAGCAACAGATACTTTTTACAGAAAAAAACCAGAACACTGGGTGTTTTTTCCTTTCTTTCTTTGAGGGAAGAAGAGGGAAAAGAAATAAGGGCTACCACATATCATGCTTTGAGACAGGCTTTTCACCTTAGAACTTAACAACTAGTGATTAAAGGCATCAAGTAGACAGATATGTATGACATCTAGAGATATTGCCTAATGAAGGTTTCTATTTAGGAGTAAGGATAGACTAGAATTGATGCATGGATATTAAACAAAGCATATACATGAGCTTCCAAGCAACTGTATCCCATCCATGTGGTCAATTCTGCCTATGGAATTAAAAAGAAACTGTTCTATCAGTGGTGCTTAAGTAAAATGTGTTCTCACACATGTCTTGCAGACATACATTGAGAGAGGTCTGTGTATTGTATTTCTAATTCTTCTAGAAAGAACTCAGAAAATACTGTAAGTAGTGTTTGTTAATTTTTGTTCTGGTACATGTTGCTTCTTGGTGTAGGTTAAGATATAATGATTAGTTTCAAAAGTGCAATTTCAAGCATTTTATTATTTGCTTCTGAATCTTACTAATCTACTAGAAAGTGATTTTAAGTTGGGACGTGAAGAAATGCTTTGGGTGTGCATTAACACGATCATCAATTAACAGCATCAATGCACTCTGTGTGCCCTTCCCGTGATTCAGTAAAATGTCTCTTGGTTCCAAAGTGCCAGAAGGAAAGGCCGTTCCCTTCACAGACATGATTGCCCAGTGCTCTGTCTTCCTGTGCTTCAGTAAAACTGAACAGAAATGACAAGAGATATTGCCACGGCTTTTTCCTGTCCTATTCTTTCTGCATGCCTGGGACTGGACACCCCACGGTGCTGGGCACAGCAGGATGGGACCCAGGACCAGCAGCCAGCAGAAAAGAGAGTCATGTTTCAAGACCTCTGAGACAGAGCTGAAGGGGTACACCTCATCACAAGTGGGTGTTCACTTCCTGCAACCCAGGTCTAAGCTGAGCAGGAGACACTTCAAAAACACAGCAAATGCACCACTTGACCTCACTCCCCCTCTCCTTTGTCATGCTGCTTAAAACAGTAGTTTGGGTTTTGGAGCAGTAGGTGGGGCAGTCATAGATGTGGATTTACTCTCTCCTCTTCCAGTGGAAAGTAAAAGTCTTCCTTCCAAAGAAAAATATTCATTCAACCATTTGAGAACTTGAGAGAGATTGCTTCCTGTGCCTCCTGGTGAAACCATATAACTGTGCAAAGAAGAAAATTTTCATCTGTCTCTGGAGAAAGACAGCATTGAAGGACCATGGCTCTAGTTTACATCAGTTCCATTTGGGAGAGAATGAGTGACATGCACTTGTTACCCAAGCAGTAGTAGACATCTTACATGCAAATAGTTAGAAGAAAAAATTTCTCATGATCATACTTTAAGTTTTTAAAAGTTGCCATCCCACTTATAACCTGCAAGGATCTGAGACTCCTGTGTATTAATTGTGATATATGTACCTTAATCAGTCTACACATCTCAAGGAAATTGGCTAAGAGACCATCTTGTTTCTGGATCAAGATGGGAGTTAGCCACGAGTTCAGCCTGCAGCTGCCAAGTTCAGCTAAGCTGGGACAGTGGGGAGATCCGCACAGAGGCACCACTCCCTGCACTGGTGGAGGGTCTTTACTAAAGGTGAGGGTCTAACAGAGGTGAAGTACCTCAAGGGTAAGGTGTCAGGTCTCTTCCATTTCAAAATCTTGACTTTAGGCATTTAAATTCTTCCTATGTCCCATTTTATGTATCAGCTGTGCTAGACCATAGTTTATCACAGAATCATAGAATTACAGAATCATAGAATCAGCCAGGTTGGAAGGGACCTCTGAGCTCATAAAGTCCAGTCTTTGATCCACTACTACTGCGGTTACTAGACCATGGCACTAAGTGCCATGTACAGTCTCATCTTAAAAACCTCCAGGGATAGAGAATCCACCACTTCCCTAGGCAGCCCACTCCAACATCTGATTACCCTCTCTGTAAAGAATTTCTTCCTAATATCCAACCTAAACCCCCCCTGTAAGACCATGCCCTCTTGTCTTACTTGTCTTAGCTGCCTGGGAGAAGAGACCAACCCCCATCTGGCTACAACCAGATTCTAGTGTCAGTCAGGTCTTACCTTCCAATGAAGAAAAATTGAGTTCTATCTTTAGCCATGCCTTGAAATAGTGCAACCTTCCAGAAACATAAGCATTTCTGAAAATATTTGTGCTAGAATTATCAACATGTGAGTGCTGTTTAAAGTTTGCAAACCTTACAAGTTAATCCTAAACATTAGGATTACATCCTACACACAGTTTGTATTTGTTTCTTACTGTAAAACATCTTTTTTTTTTTTTTGCAGGCTTAGTTTTTATAACTGTTAATGGTCATTTGAGATTTAAACATGAAAACCTGAGCAAGGACAGCCTCTGGGAAACTTCTGAAACTGATATCAAGACCAGACAAAATCTGAATTAAAACAGGGTGTGTTTGATATACTAGTGGGCATACTATGATTACTTTTCTACTGAGATGAACTAGTGAGCCAAAACTAATACTTTATTAAATATTCTGGTATTTGCTGGGCAAATCAAACACTGAAAAATAGACATATCTAAGGACAGTGTTTATTATCTTGATGTTATCTGTTATTTTTTTAATTCCCATAATATTTACTGCATTTTTTTAATTAAATAAGCAAATCCTGGAATTGTAAGACTCTACTTTCTCTATAGGAGCAATGATCATGATACATATAACGTCTTGTAAGCACAGACTCAGAGAAAGATTAAGGTAAAAGGGACCTCTGGAGGCCATTTAGTCCAATTAGCTTGCAAGTTAGACCAGGTTGCTCAGGATTTAGCCAGGTGAGTTTTGAAAAGTCACAGGGATTAAGGTTTTGCAGTATCTGGGCCATGCACCCCTGTGTTCAGTCAGCCTCATGCTGAGAAACCTACATTACTCCTGAGGTAAAGCAAAAAACAATGTTTCTTAGCGTAAATGGAACAGTAAATGGAATTAATATAAAATTATACTATCCATTTTTCATTACTTAATTAAAACAAACAAACAAAAAAACCTCAACCCACACAAATTCTGTCCCCCTCTCCATAAAAAACATACCAAGCACATAAGTCATAAAATAAATAGTTCTATCTAGAGTAATACACAGGAATGGCAAGAACTTGACTTTCAAAAAATGCTTGAGAAAAAGAAGATTCAAGGGTAGGAAGGAAGTCTGAAACCTACACTCTCTGTGAACCCTTGTGCACCGAAAGATGTCCAGAAATGAGTCAGCTCCTGCAGGGTGGTAAATGCAGAAACTAAAAAACTGTAAAGAAGAAAATAAGAGCAGGGGAGGAGACATATCCATTTTCACATTCCTAAGCAGCAACAGGACATGCCTTTCACTGAAAAGAAAAAGTTAAAAAGCTATCAGAGTTAATAAATAAATAGCAATAAAAACCTATGAGACATTAACTAAAAGAAAGGGGTAAAGTTTGTAACTAGATCTAAAGAGGTAGGTATGCCCAAGGCTTGACTTGCACCAAAACCAAAACCTCTGGCAGATAATAACCTGAATCTTATGCCATCTGTTAGAAGAAAGAATGGGACTAGAACTAAAATTGAACAGAACCAGTGAAATGACAAGTGATTCAGTATACTACATGGTCATTTACTGATGTGACAAAAGATGTTCTGAGATACTAAAGACATGGTGGTAAGAATAAAAGTCAGTATGTTACAACATGGTTGCAGGGTTTCAAATGACATCTCACAGATTCAGAGGATGCTTTTGGCTGGAAGTTACTTCTTGATATCATAGAGTTCAATCCAGCTGCTCAAGTAGGGTCACCTAGAGCAGGTTGCTAGTGACCATGTCCAGTAGGGTTTTGAATATCTCTGTGAATGGAGACTCCACAATCTTTCTAGGCAACTCTCACAGTAAAAAAAATGTGTTCAGATGGAATACCATGTTTTAATTTTTGCCCAGTGCATCTTCTCCTGTCAGTCGGCACTACTCAGAAGAGTCTGGCACTCCGCATACATGTAAAACGAGTGAACAACAGTTAAGATGGGAAGAATTTAAAATTAAGCAATCCAAGAAAGGAAAATACCTACGTCATTCTGAGGGATAGAACTGTCAGTAAAAAACTGCATTAAAGATTTTTACTCTGCAAGAATATATCATCAATAGCTAGATTATTGAGAAAAATATTCCCATAAGAGTCACCAACACAGAAAAGAGAGTCATTTCCTGAAAAATAGAGATACTGTATACCAGCCAAATATGAGTCAGGATATTCCAAATCTACTGTGCAGAAATGACACATATAGGAAATTGCAAGGACCCTTTTTGCTGGAAACTATGCAAATACTACTTTGTTTTGAGTCTTATTCTCATTTCCAGGCAACGTGTCCACAGAAAAACCAATGATGCACAAACATACCTTACTAAGTGCTGTGCATTATCAAAGAAAGAATAATAACTTCCCCATAATGACATGCAATTTTCCTTGGAAGATTATATCCTTCCTCCTTTGCAGAAGTTCTTCTGGTGTTCTCTTGTCTTCTCTCTTTGAACTGTATCTCACTTGTAAGTACAAGCTCATCTCCCACCCGTGCACTGACAACTCACAGATCTACTTTCTGCTTCCAATGTCTTTTGGTCCCAAGTAAATTCTTGTCCTGTTTCTTTGATATTATCTAATATTATCTAATATATGCAATAATATCTGATAATATTGTAATAATAATTCTTGTGAAACATCAAAAGGAGAGACACTCAAGATCGATTGCGTTGCACAAAAAGTTTGTCACATTTTGAAATTAATCACTAGCTGTAGGTATTTGTCTAGAATATATTGTTTAAAAATACAACTTTTTTTTAAGCATTAAATTTAGCATCCAGAGATCTGCAACATCACTATTCAAAAAGCATCACACCCTAACATGAGAGGAAAAATGAAAACAGAGTTGTTCTAACACTAGATTTTTGGCTCTGCTCTGGAGAAGTGTGAGGATCCTGCTCACTCACATCTGCCCTGCAACACACTCTTCACCTTCACCAGGTTTCCTGCTTGGCCACTGTGCCACTGAGGTGCAGCAGTCCCCTGCAACACGGATATGGCAGCAGCCTTTAGACCTCCATGTCTGGGAGTTTCCTGGGGGGAGTTTAGTGCATATTGATGACATTTGCTGGCATTTTCACTTCAGAGAGGCACAGATGTGTTTGTTTCTTGTGTTTGTTGAATTCCTCTCTGCTGATGTGACTTTGTGATCTATCTGCCCCTCTCACTGACTCACGATCTAGGAGAAAGCAATATGCATCACACAACTATGTTATCACAGAGTTTACAGCATAATACTGACTCATCAGCTGGACAAATGCCAGAAGTTTTCTCAATCTTTTAAAATATTTTTTTATATCCATACATATTTTGAGCAAAGTATGTGTCTGTGGTTTCTTCTGAATAAAGCTCAGATTTGGCCTTCCTGTTGTATTGCTTTGACCTGGAATTTTACCTGCATTAGAGTTTTTCTCTTTGGTTCAAGGTAAATACTTAATTTTTCATGGTTGTACCCTATATTACTAATCACCAAAACCCACGAGACCTAAAAGAAAGATTGAATCTATCCTGAATCCTGGGTCCATCCTACTCAGTCAGAATGCATATGCATTACTTGTGATAACTTGTTGTTAAATAGTGCAGTTGCAAGACCAAAGTGATGGTCATCAGTCTGGAGCTCCTGCTGGAAGGCAGAGCTCAGAAGTAGTGGCACAAAATTACAGCTAGCCTGCTACTGAGGAACCTCAATTTTTTTTCCCAAACTCAAAATTCAAAGCTAATTATTTGCTGTTATGTGCTGGTTTTGACTGGGACAGAGGTTCATTTTCTCACATATTAATTTGTATGGGACTATATTTTGGATTTGTGCTGAAAACACATGGATGTTTCCATTACTGCTGAGCAGGGCTTACACACAGAACCAAGGCCTTTTCTGCCTCTCACACCACCCACGCCACCAGTGAGCAGGCTGGGGGTGCACAAGGAGGGGACACAGACAGGACAGCTGACCCCAACTGACCTAAGGAATATTCCATATCATATGCATCATGCTCTGTACCTAAAGTGGGGGGGATTAGAAGAAGGAATCAGAGTCGGGGACATTCAGAGTGATGGTGTTTGTCTTCCCAGTCATTGTCACACATAATGGATCTCTGCTTTACCGGGGTTGGCTGAACACCTGCCTGCCCATAAGAATGAATTCCACGTTTTGCTTTGCTTGTGTGTGCAGCTTTTGGTTTTACCAGCTGTTTTTACTTCAACCCACAAGTGTTCTCTTTTTTATGCTTCCAATTCTCTCTCCAATCCCACCAGGAAGGTGTGAGCAATTGGCTGTGTGGGGCTTGGTTGATGGCTGGTGTTAAACCCTGACACCTCCATGCCATCAGCTGGTAACTATTTGCCCAGCAAGGAGGTCAACTTGTTATGTTGTGACTGCCTTCCCAGGCCATGGGACTTCTCACTGCTTTGTCCTCGTATCCTTCATTCCTTCTTCAGCCTGTTGTTTTCTTGATGACCACCCCAGGTTTTCTGCTCTCCCACATCCCAGGCCTGCCTGTGAAGTCCTGTTCCCTCTAACTGTATCTGTGGTAGTGGTGGGAAAACAGCTCTACTGGTCCTTCCTCCCTCCTACTTTGGTAGGGTTCCTGATGGGGAAACAGAGATGGTGGGTAGAGTGGCATTTCAGTCTTCTCCCACAGCCTCTCTGGTCTCTCTTACAGTTGTGGAATAATGTCCATCTCTTCTTGTCCCCATCCTTTCACACCGAAAGGAAGAGGGACAGGAGAACAGCCAGTTTGAGAGACTTTTCCTTTTGCTGAAAAAAGAAGGTCTTGCTTCTTCAAGTAAGCTCAGACCCTCCATAGCTCTCAAAATCAGTCTACCCTATACATCAGATTCTCTCTATTTTCAAGACCTGACTTTTCCTCTTAGTCAGTGCCGCAGGATAATTGACTAAGGCTTTGAGTCTAAATTCATGCCATCTTTATGTCCCAACAGAAACTTCATTAGATGCTTCTGCTCTCATAAGACACCACTCTCTCAGTCTTCCTTCACCTTGAGTACATATAGGAAATCTCTTTACAACAGCCACTGACAATAATGTAGGTAAACAGAGAAGAGCCTTGTAATGCCCTAAAAGAGATCTGTATGCATATGATATGTATGTGCATGTGTGTGTCCCTGTCTGTGTAAACACACATATGTGGGTTTATGTATATAGACAATCTCTGAATACAATGCTGACAAAACAGCAGTGATTCACGTTACCTAAACTGCCCAGTGTTTGACCACAGAAAAAGCACAAATGAATTTTTGAAAGGACCTAACCACTGCAATAGCCAGATGAAACCCACCTGGAGCTGCTGCCTAGCCTTTTGGTACAGAAGGATCAAATTCTGAATACTCTCTCATTTACTGTGAAAAATGACTCAACAAAAGATGGGGCTCTGAGAAGCCTGATCTACTTGATGTCCCTGCTCATTACAGGGGAGTTGGGCTAGATCTTCTTTAAAGGTCCCTTTCAACCCAAACTGTTCTATGATTCTCTGAAAAAAAAGTGGGGTTTGCACCTGTAAATCTTCAGCATAACTTGTTAAAGGTGGGCAATTTAGCTTCATATACTTTATTAAAGCACAAGGCCTGAAAAGGTCTCAGTTTCTTGTGCTATGAAGACCTTAAAGCAATGTTTAGGAGTCCCTTACTCTTTTTTCTTATCAGAACAGGTTGTGCTGTAACAACTGTCTATTCTATTTGAGAAAATGACAATGAGAAGTGTTATTTGTCAACAAGAGATGCTACAGAAGCCTGCCAGCAAGTTATTGCCTTCATGTTCTACATTTGAGGGAGTAGTAGCATTTTTTTTCTTTTCTGAACATATATATTGACTAGTCTGCATTTTAAAAAGGAGATATCATACCCAGAAGAGAAGACTTTCAAATACATTTACACTGTTACACTCTTTTTGGCATCTCATCTTTTCCATGCTACTGCCAAACAAAGTTAATATATTCATTATTTTCTTCCTTCTAAAATTTGGCAATATTTTTCTGTTATTCATAGGAGTGCATCATAAATTGATTGTTTAGCAGAACATATGAAATATTTCATGAATACACAAAATTTATAGAAAATTGTACCAACATATGAAAAAAGTAATTATCTGAGTCCAAAAATTGACCCTAATAGTATTTTGCTCTTCTTTTCTTTGCATGGTGCACTTGTTACACAGTGTGATGAGAAAAGCACCAGTTCTCTTTGATTTCTTCAAAGACCAAGCTCTAGAATGCTCCCAGAGCCAATACTGAGAGAGACCAGAGCAGGAGAGAGGATGGGCTGGAGAAGATCTACGTGTTTGGAAGCCCCGTTTAGGCTCTTCACAGCACTGATATGATTTTGAATTGTCAAAAATAGAGAAATCTGAACTGAAGATGCCATACAATTACAAAGCATTATTCAGTTACTTAATTAATAAATTCAGTTACTGTAAAATATTAGGAATTTTGCCTCCTAATGTTTACATACTTTACATAGAACCTTGTAATACTTATGTTTCAGAGCATGATAGTTGGCATAACAGAAATTGAGTTCAAACTAATTTGAAACATTTTTAAAAACTGGTCTGAGCGTTAACTTACTGAGAAAGAAGTTATACATTGTCATTACATTCTCCAAGGTCCCACGATGCTGGTGTCATGGTGACCTGGGCTGCTCCTAGGTACTGACTGGTGTTTCCTATATCTGTGCTTGTTGATGATTTTATTAGATGCTGAATTCTATTGAGTTTTGATTACAAAGACAGGCAGAGAAGGTTGGGATTGTTCAGTTTGTAAAAGGGAAGGATCCGGGGAGACCTTATAGCAGCCTTCTAGTACCTGAAGGGAGCCTGCATGAAAGCCAGAGAGTGACTTTTGACAAGGACATGTAGTAATAGGAAAAGGTAGAATGACTTTAAACTGTCAGAGAGAAGGTTTACATCAGGTATTAGGAAGAAATTCTTTACTGTGAGTGTGGTGAGACACAGGAATAGGTTATCAAAAGAAGTTGTGGATGCCCCACCCTTGGAGGTGTTCAAGGCCAGGCTGGATGGGGCTCTGAGCAACCTGGTTTGGTGGAAGGAGCCCTCAACCCATGGCAGCAGGGTTGGAATGAGTTGATCTTTAAGTCCCTTCAACCCAGACGATTCTTTAGTTCCATGATTCAAAGAATTAGGAAGTTTCACATGCACGGCATGTAATTGGTAACAGCCTTTTCTCATTATTTTTAGTTTGACTGTCTCATAGTTTTTCTGCAAAAAATCACCTTACTTTTTTCTACTCTACTATTTTGTTTCCCGAATTTGTCATTATCACACTATGCCCAGTTGTCCACCAGTTATGATTCATGAATTGCCTTAAGCCAAAAATATTAAAATTCCCACTTCCTTGTAGTATACCAAGAATACAGCATGGTGTAAACTGATCACAGTTTACAGAACTGATCCCAGTTCAACACATACTTTTTCACAGAGCTTCCTCCAAACTGATTTATTAATCAGTTCACTATAAACACTCCTGGAAGAAATGCCTTTGGATGTCTGTGTGGTCGTCCTTTTTCCATTGGTTTTATTTGGGGCTTTTCTGTTTGGTTTTTTTCAATACAACTTTGAGACCTCCACTGAATCTTTAAAGTAATTTGTTTCTTCCTCTCTGCAGGGGAAATTTTTCCAGCTTCTTCCCACAAATTTCCATGGATTTTCTGTGCAAGTTCCATGAAGATGACTTTCTTTTACAGCATTAATCAAGCGGATATACACTGCTAGGTGCAGAGCAAAATCACAGCACTTATTTTACCCTCTGTACTTTAATTAGTAGCCACTTTCAGAAACTGTGTCGTCAAGTCAGAAACTAAAATATTAAAGTTTAATTTCATATTTGTAGTTCTGACTAAATTTTTTTAGATAATGCAAATGAAATATTGTTCAGGCTTGCACAGAGTACAAGATCAATTCCAGAAAAAGTGGTGTCTACCAGACTTTCTCTTTTGCAGACTGCATGATGTCCATTACAATAATTTCTCTCTTGTTACTCTCTGTGACATGAAATTTGCATTATTGTTCTCGTGGTTTTGCACTTGAGTTTCCACAGAAACCCTATACCATGTAACCCGATGATTGACTTGGAAAATGGACAATGTCACTTTCTGCTTTCTTGAAATGTGAACATCTGTTTACTTCTCAAGTAGCTTCATTAATTGGGGTCTAATCCAACAATTCTAAAATCAACTGCCTAGGTACTACTAGCCAATGATCAGAAATATCCATCCTCATTTAGGATGTTCAGGAGGAAAAAAAAAGTAAAGGAAGAGAATCAAGACTTAAATTTGTTGGCCTTTCTTCAAACAAGCTTCAAACTCCAACTGCAGATTTATGCCCCTGCTATTGCTTCTAAACTTATGTTAAACATTTTTCAATTTGCTTCTTAGAAAAGTGGTTCCAACTATAACCATTACTCCAAATCAGCCTACTAATACCACTATGTAGAGATCTAAATCTAAACTTCTGTAAACAACGAAGGTTTTCCCTGGCCAGCAACCACATTCACATAAGGTTACAGTAGTAAATTAACACTATGCTTATTCCTTCTATCATGGATGATGGATTACTCTCATGATTACATAGTTTGTGTTCAATTTTTACTGCAGTGCCGTGAATGTCTCTCCATCGTTCAGATGCAGTCCAGAAAGCCAAGTATATCCTGGGCTGCATCAAAAGCAGTGTGGGCAGCAGGTCAAGGGAGGGGATTCTGCCCCTCCACTCCACTGCACTTGCAGTGCTGCATCCAGCTCTGAGGTACAAGCACAGCAAGGACATGGACCTGTTGGAGCAAATCCAGAGGAGGCCACCAAGGGGATTAGGGGAATGGAGCACCTCTTCTACAAGGAAAGGTTGGGAAAATTAGGACTGCTCACTCCTGGAGAAGAGAAGGCTTTGGAGTGACCTAATTGTGGCCTTCCAGTACCTGAAGGGAGCCCACACTACAGAAAAGATGGAGAGGGACTTTTTACATGAGAATGTAGTGACAAGACAAGGTGGAATGTCTTCAAACTGAATGAAGGTAGGATTAGATTAGATATTAGGAAGAAATTCTTTACTGGTGTGAGGGTGGTGAGGTCCTGGCACAGGTTTCCCAGAGAAGCTGTGGCTGCCCCATCCCTGGAAGTTTCACAGCCAGGTTGCATGGAGCTCTGAGTAACCTGGTCTGGTGAAAGGTGTCCCTGTTCATCGTAGGAAGATTGGAACTGGATGATCTTTAAAGTCCCTTCCAAACCAGGCCATTACGTGATTTGAAAAGTGAATGATTAGGCAGACAGAGTACTTGAGAATTAAGTGAAAAAATGAATTATCAGTTTGCATGAATGAAAATAAAGGCTTGTAGGGGACATCCTCATTATTTCCTATTGCTGAAGTATGTACTATGGCTACGTGGTCCAAAAACGCCACAGCAGTGTCAGCCTGGCATTGTGCCTATCCTAGCAAGCATCCCAAAAAATGACATGACAATGCTATTCCTAGAATAGCTTTGCACAGGGTTGGCTTTCTGCCTTTCACCTCTGACCACTTGCAGAGCTCTGCATCAAATACCAGTGTAAGCAGCGGTATAATCGTAGCTGCTCGGCTATAAACAATCATGTCCATTGTAGTGTGGGTCTTTCCATGAAATTAAAATTTTCAAAAGTGCTTATTTCCTTCCCATCTGATTTTAATGCCATCAGCTGTCAAATGCTGAAATACTTGAAATTTTAAAAAAATAAAACGTTAGGGCATCAAGTAGTTCTTCAATAGTTTTGGACTTTCAAGCAGAGTGCACCTCAAGAATACTCAGTGCTTTTAGAATGCTTTCTCATAGTTTAACCAGCACAGAAATTTGTTAGCCTACCGTTCTCTACTTTATACATGTTTTTTTCATCTTTTTTAATGTTTGGGGGTCTTTTCATGAGCAGCCTCTCTGCTCTTTCTTAACATGTTGCAGTTACTCTGACTGTCCTAGTCCAGTGGGTAGTGCTACAGTCCTAAAGTTAGTCCTTTCCTGTTCAGGCATGGGATTTCAATTCACTGAGATTTGTTATTTCCAATCTGAAACACCTCTTTCTGGTGTGTTTCTCAACATCATGCAGAGTAGTTGCTCCAAGAGCATGCACAGTCTTCCAGGTCTGGGCAGCCCGGAACCTACTTTAATGGTTTCCTGATGACTCCACTCCTTACTCAAAGTTTCTGAGATCCCACTTTTGTGCAGATCCTCTTCTAAAGCTGCACACTGATTCACCAAAAAGAGATTGTAGACAACGAAGAAAGTCTGAGCAAGACATAACAGGCGGCATTAAGAATGATTTATTTCTCATGAAGTTTCATATTATTAAGAAAATACTCTAGCAATGGGATACTTCAGTTGTTCCTGTACCACCCTATGAAGAATGGAAATATCATGTTGGATTATGACAAAGAGACTGAAATTTTAGACATTGTAAATTGTTACCTCTTGAATCAACTTGTTAGAGAACTCTCAAGGAGAAAAACAAAGTTGGGTTAGCTATTGAGCAACCTGGCTCAATATGTGAGCCTTAGACTCCTGTAGAACTTGCCACAAGATGCTCAAGTGTAGTATTCTTACAGAAGGGTAAGAAAACCTCTACTGAATTAATATTTTATTTAAATAGGCTGGGTGTGGATGGACTGTTCAGCATGAAAATAATGAAACTTGCTAGAGGGAAATTGGAAATAATAAAAAAAATATAAAACAGTTGCAAGAGTCATGGATATCTGTTACTTACTAAACCAGGTAAATAGGTATGGCAGACGAAGAAGTGTTGTAAAGACAATATATCCGCACAAAAAGCAATTGTGTTCAACAGCTGAAGGATACTTACCAGTTTTAAGATAAGGAATTTTTTAACACAGAGGGTCAAGTCCAAAGGAAAGGCAGAGACATAAGTCAATTTTTTAGAAATTAGACATGAAATCACTGTAAGATAGACAAAGAACAGAACTACTACCAAGGACATAAACAAAAAGCTGGGGAGTTAACAGATAAAGCAAAAAAAAAAAGAATGCTCTAGTAAAAAATATATACTCAAAATATCCATAGTATTGAGGTATTGCAGTGAGTCATTTTTGGTAGATGAGAAGTCTAAAGAGTTGGATGAAAATAAAATTTCTCAAAAAACTGCTTTGAATGAGACACTAAACAGCAAAAAACTTGCAGGTTCAGCTGTTATTCGCCAAGAGTTTGAAAAGACCAAGATGTGAAACAACTGAGATAGCAGCAACAATGTGGAACTTCTGGTCAAATAAGCACTGGCACAGAAGGATTGGTGGGTGGCAAGTGTGGTCCCTGATTCTCAATGGGGTTCCAGCAGAGGATCAGAAATCTAAGTACCAGTAAGTCTAACAGCAATATCAGGCAAATGTGTAACTACAGCAATGAAAAAGGAAATTTGCAGACAGTTGAGATGGACATAATACTCAGGAAAAAAAACAGCATGGCTTTTGTAAGGGAGAACGTGCATCACCAGCATTACTAGTTACCTTGAAGCAATTGTATATGTAAGGTGAGTCAGCTCATACATCACAGATAGAATTACAAAATGCCTTTGACATGGTCTCCTGTGAAAGTCTCTTAAAGAAATTACATTGTCATGGGAGAGTAAGGTTGTTAACAATCAGCTAAATATTGAGAAATAAATGCCAGGAATAAACTGTGAGGTTTCACAATTAAAGGACATTTTCAGTAAGATCTCCCAAGGATTTGTGTTGTCCTTCTCATATATGAACTAGAAGAAAGAATTGAACAGTGAGATGACAACTTTTGCAAATGGTATAACAATAATTGACATTTTTCAGAGCAACCTCTGGCAGCCAGTTTTATTCCTGGCCAAAGTTGCACAGTACAGAGTGACAGAATGCTAAAATGGCATTCAATTGTGATAAATGAAATACAATGTATATGTGAAGAAACTGCCTTTCCAGTGTTTTCTTGGTTAGGTATAATTCTTAAGGTCATAGATGTTAGAGCCACATCCAGATGTTAGTTCAACATGCAGAAGCACTCAGAAAGGCAAATAAAATTCTGAAACCCATTAAGAAGGTAAGATTTATGGATAATGTGTTTTAATAGGTCATGTGGTTTTAAGTTAAAGCTTTTACTTGGTGTTTTGGCTGCAATAATATTTCTACAGTTACACGAATTGCAAAAGAGCAGAAAACAAACAAAAATGATTCTGCAGCTACATAGATCCGCATCACCATCACGGCTAGGCTTTGCGAAAGAAGATTTAGGAAGGGCTCTACCCACATTTGCTACAGGCATGCTGGTGGCTAAAGAGGCCAATGCGAGATAGATAAGATCAGTTGCAAAAGGCACAGCAGAAAGATTCCTTGGGTGGTATCAGCAGGATACGATTCTTTCTGCATTGTCTTTTTGATGGTCATCCTGCGTGCATTCTCAAAGGCAGCAGCAGTATTATAGACAGTGTGACTCCAGACATCCCAATTGGAGGCCAGGGTAAACCAGCGATGAAGATCAGTGTGGTCAAGGCTGAGATGTTGCTTCAGGGAGTCCTTGTATCTTTTCTTCGGGGCTCCTCTCTTGCGGCAGCCAGTGCCAAGTTCACCATAGAGCAAGAGGGAGGCGGTGGTCCTTCATCCTGGAGACGTGCCCTGCCCAGCGCAGTTGTGTTCTCAGTAACATGGCCACAGTACTTGTGACTGCTGCTTGTTCTAGAACAGGTGTATTGGTCACATAATCTGACCAGTGGATGTTTAGGATTGTTTAGAGACAGCATTGATGGAAGCGTTCTAGGAGACAGGTCACCACCTGTGCGGTAAATGACCCATGATTTGGACCCATATAAGAGAGTAGACAGCACAATGGTTTTGTAAACACTGATCTTTGTACTTTTCTTCAAGTGTTTATTTTGCCAGACTCTTTTGTGGAGTCTTCCAAAAGCTCTATATGCCTTTGCTAACCTGTTGTCTATCTCTCCGTCAATCTTACCATCCAAGGAGATGAGGCTACCTAGGTAATTAAACTGCTGGCCCGATTTAAGCTCTGATTTGCCAATGGTGATATGAGGATGATGGAAGACTTCCTGAGGTGCAGGTTGATAGAGAACTTCTGTCTTCTTTAAGCTGACTTCCAGCCCAAAAAGCTCAGCAGCATCTGCAAAGCAGGATGTTAAACGCTGCAGAGCTGCTTCTGTGTGAGCGACAAGGGTGTTGTCGTTGGCGTAAAGCAGCTTCTGGATAAGATGATTTAAGGTCTTAGTGTGGGCCTTCAGTCACCTTAGGTTGAATAGGCTTCCATCAGAACAATATCGAACGTAGATACCATCTTCTTCATCGAGGTCTGCCGTGGCCCTTTGGAGTATCATGCTGAAAAAGATTGTGAATAAGGTTGGAGCAAGAACGCAACCTTGTTTCACACCACTGGATATTAGAAAGGGCTCAGAAAGTGCATCACCATATCTGACTTGGCCGTGCTGATCCTCATGGAGTAAGATGATCGTTTTAAGGAACTCAGGAGGACATCCTAAATGTTCCAGAATCTGCCACAGACCTTTTCTGTTCACAGTATTGAAAGCCTTTGTAAGACCAACAAAGGTTATATAGAGACCTTTGTTCTGTTCCCTTACACTTCTCTTTCAGTTGTCTAAGAACAAATACCATGTCTGTGGTACTCCTGTTGGCTCTGAAACCACATTGGCTTTCAGGAAGAAGTTCTTCTGCTATAGTGGGTATTAGTCTGTTTAAAAGTATTCTTGCCAGGATCTTGCCAGCAATGGAGAGCAGAGTAATACCTCGGTAGTTTAAGCAGTCTGATTTATCTCCCTTCTTCTTATACAAGGTGATGATGACTGCATCACAAAGGTCTGATGGTAGTTTGCCTAGTTCCCAACCTCGCACCACAAACTCGTGGAATTTAGCATGGAGTGCTAGGCCCCCTGAGGTGGTGAATAAGGCATGAACGTCGCTCAGACACGAACGAGTGCCAGAGCAGAATTAAGGTTTATTACAAAACACTTTGGTTTAAATACAGCACTTAAACATGTCACATGATCTTCCAACCAATGACAATCAAGTATTGATTGAGCATGTGTGAGAATGCAGAAAACTACAACTCCCATGATTCCTTGCTACAGCCCCCATGCTTTCAGGCTTCAGGTGGAGTTTCATCAACCCCAGCTGTCTTGCCAGTTTTCACCTGCTGTATGGCCTTAAGAGTTTCTTCCGTAGTAGGGGCAGTATCCAATTCATTCTTCAGTGGTTGTTCTGTAATGTACTGAATTGCTGAGTCTTGGACTACACAGTTGGTAATCTGAAAAGAGTCTGAAAGTGTTCAGACCATCGATTCAGAATGGAGGTTTTATCTGTCAGAAGCATTTGACCATCTGCACTGAATAGAGGGCTTTGGACCTGGTATGTAGGCCCGTATGCTGTTTTCAGGGCCTCATAGAATCCTCTGTAATCACTCGTATCTGTGCATAGTTGAACTTTTCCTGCTAGACTGATCCACCACTTGTTCTGTATGTCACAGAGTTTCTGTTGGAGCTTGCTGCACGCGAGATGAAAGGCTGCCTTTCTTACAGGACAAGATGGCTGAGCAAGGTGTGCTTGGTGAGCAGTTCTCTTCTTCCTCAACAATTCCTGGATCTCTTGATTGTTTTCATCAAACCAGCCCTTGTTCTTCTTGAAGGACAACCCTAAGGATTCTTCAGAGGATTGCAGTATGCTATTTTTAATATGCTGCCAAAGCGATCCAGGAGAGGGATCTATGGAATGATCCTCAAGCCTAGTTTGAAGGTTTGCCTAAAAGCTGTCTCTCACTTTAGCTGATTTAAGATCGTTCAGTTGGAGTCTCCTCCTTGGGATACTGCCCCTTTTAGGTTTGAACTTAAGGCTGAAGTTAAGTTTACAGCGCACAAGCCGATGGTCTGTTTGGCATTCTGCACCAGGCATCACGCGGGTATGGTGGACATCGCGAACATCTGTTGCACCAAGACGTAATCAATGAGGTGCCAGTGCTTGGATCTAGGATGCATCCAGGTTGTTTTCAAGCTATTTTTCTGCTGAAAGACAGTGTTAGTGATGTTTAGCTGATGCTCCGCACAAAACTCTAGCAGACGGGGACCATTATTGTTGCAGTTTCCAACACCATGCTTGCCTCCTTTCCAGGCTTCAAAGTTCTTTCCTACTCAGGTGTTGAAATCGCCAGGGATAATGATCTTATACTGCATTATGAATACCAAGTCCAGTTCTTGTTCCCTCATCTGAAAAAAACAGACAGATGGGAAAAGAAAAGATGATAGAGTCTCTGTAAAAGAAGCTCTTCCACCACCAAGATACAACTGTGGATGTATCCAAGGGACGGGCAAAGGGGTGACTAGGGAATTTTTACTTATGACAAAAGGCACATGACACTCTCAGGCATCAGATTTAACACAGAAAATGGAAGCGTTTTTCTAGTCAAACCGTAGTCAACCTCTGGCATAAATCACCTTAGGAGGCATGAAAATGAAGGAATGGAATCAGGCAGGGCTTAGAGCAGGTCCGCTGAGGGCTATTAAACGTCACTAACTGAAAGCTGTCCCTGGCTGAGGAAGTCCTTGAACCACTGATGTCAGAAACTGGGTTAGTAAGCCAAGGCAGCATCCATTTTCTACACAACCTGTTTCTAGTACTCTTTTCCAAAGTATTAATCACTTGAGACAGGATAATAGAATAATTGCAGCATTATGGACCTTGATCTTGATCTTCTGTTCGTCTGGGTCTGTTTCAGGCCCATGCTGACCCAAAGCAGAGATTAGGTTTGGTCTTGGCCCCTTTGCTACCCCTCATCAAATGTGGGAGGCTGCCAGTGAGTCTTTTGACAGTTTAGCTCATGATAGATGTAGTGGGATTATTTCTGGGGATCTTATTTCTGTCCTTCCACCTCCACAACTTCTCTGGAGCTCTTCTCATTACAGGAATTTTCCCTCCCCAGCTTCTCCAGCTTGGCAGGTATATGTCTTTTCTAAGTCAGGACCAGGCAATCTATACTCTCCAAATGTTCAAGAATCCCAGGACTTTTCACCAGGAAGCACAAAGCCTGGCTTTGTGCCTTTACAAAGTAAAGGCTTTAAGCCTTTACTTTGAGTAAGTGTGTACAACCCAAGGAACACATTCCTGAAATGGGGGTTTTCCCTGCTACACCAAGTAAACTCTCAAAGGGATGAGACGACACACAAAAGGGTTAATCCAAGAAAGAAGCAAAGCAGCTCTTGGGAATAAGCTCAGAATTCAGTCATTCATTCCCAAGCAGCTCTTGGGAATAAGCTCAGCCATATAAATTCAGTCCATTCCCTAAGCATGCTATAGAACATGATTTAAAAGTGTATAATCATAACTTAGGAATGTCAACATCATAGAACATCATTTTCACACATAACTTCTCTTGAACATTCACTTCACACACTCCTTACTGTTTGAGTCTTGTATTTCTAAGCATTATGTTTCTTCTCAGACTCTTTGAGGACATTCATAAATTTGCCTTTCTTGTCAATTCTTCTTAAACTTTCAGTTTAATTATGTAATTATTTTAATTTTGAAGACTAAAATGTCAAATCAAGCACCCATTTTGAAAATCATAGAATGATAGAACTGTTTAGGTTGGAAAAGACCTCTAAGAACATCAAGTCCAACCATTAACCTAACAGTGCCAAGTCCACCTTTAAACCATGTCCCTGGTACCACATCTACAAGGTTTCTGAACACTTCCAAGGACAGTGATTCCAGCACTTCCTAGGCAGTCTGTTCCCAAACTAAATATCCCCTCATGCAACTTGAGGCCATTCCCTCTTGTCTTATCACTTGTTATCTGGGAGAAGAGACTGACACCTGCCTTACTACAACCTCCTTTTAGGTAGTTGTAGAGAGCAATAAGGTCACTCCCAGGACTCCATTTCTCCAATCTGAAAACCCCGAGCTCCCTCAGCTCCTCACAGGACTTGTGCTCCAGACCCTTCCTCAGATCCATCACCCTTCTCTGGGCATGCTCCAGAGAAAAACAGGAGAAAACCCCCCCAAGATTTAGGTGGGGATAATGTGGATAATTTCTAAAACAAAGAGAATAAATGTTTATGAAATCCCCAAAATTTATTTCTTTTTTTTCTAAGGAATTGTAACAGCTGTCCTCTAACATCCTTGGCATTGGAGGGAAGGAAAGTAATAAATAAAATATTCGCTTTTAAAGAACTCTCCAAATTAAACATCTAGCCATAGTTCAACTTTCTGGTTTTAGGACTGAAGCAAAAAATGCTATTAAAACTGAACATGACTCACCAATGTAAGATAAGGAAAAAGAAAAAGCAAATATCATAATGCAATTTAACCTCAGATGTCATTTTCAACAACAAGACTCATAATCTCTCAGCTGCAGAGTTGAGTCTAGTTTCTGTTGAAAAAAAAATGTTGACCAGGACTGATCAGAAGTCTAACTGACCTTTAAAAGTAGTTTGAACAAATTTTAGTTGTTCAATTCAAGGACAAGTACCCTGAGAGAAAATAACATCCCTCAAGAGTACAAAAAACATCTGCAAAGAGCAAAGTGTTTAGTTCTTTTTCTCCCAGGTGGGAAAGATATTGACTAATGGCCTTAAGATCTGTTATGGGTGGTATAGCACGGACACGAGTAAACACTGTTTGAATAGTAGCACTACAGAAACTTGTCTAGAGCAGTCATGTTATTTTCATAGCTTGATGTGATCAAGCACATGGTGACAGGCCCTCTGTCAGATACAGGGTAGATACAGATGATTGTGCCTTGAGGAATGGTGTAAATTATCATCTCTTGACAGCTGTTCTACCTCTGTGTATTTTTATTAATAAAGAAATATTGTCATTATTTATATTCCCTCCTGAAGTACTAAGTAAGTGTTTCCTTCCCTCATTCACTAACTGCTAATAGATTCATAGAAAGAGCTCCATTGCCCTGTCATAATCCCTGCCAGTTGGAATTAATTTGGAACCTTACATATTATTTTTTTTTTTAAGTTATCTTATTCCTTTATACTTAACCTTAGTCATGGTAAGTATTGGCTTCAGGGAGACCAGGGTAGAGTTCTTGCTATAAGTAGTACCATCAAAAAGAGGGAAGATAACCACATTACTGTCTTTACTCATCATTGACTTTTCCAGTCCAAACAGCTTCTATCCCAGCTCCCATATTAAAATCTTCCTTGACAAAAATTAACTGTCTTTTTTCTGGGAAAATATTTTATTCTCTATCAGGATTCATCAATGAAGTAAAAGGCTTTCTCAGAGTAGGATACTATTCTTTTTGGATTTTCCTGAAAATCACTCTTCTAATAGGATAAATACTCACAGAGGAAGAATATCATAAGCCAATTATCTAATTCCTTTTGGGATTTGATTATGTTTTTTGGATGCTGAAGATCACATTGGTTTAATCATGAGCAGATAGCTCATGTCAATGCTGTGTTAAATACGGCTTTGGATCTAGGCCTGTCCATAGATTTCCTCTGTTCCCAATAAATGTGGTCATTCCCCACCAGAAAACAGGATTCTCCACAGGTGAGGTGGTGTTGCCTTGGGGAGGTACATAAAATGACATTTATTGGGAAATCTGTGCCATTTGCTTTGTGATCTCCTCTTTGTTGGTCATCTTTCCTTAACATGTCATTGATAATGACCTCAGAGGCTTGTGGGGTAGACTGTCTTCTCTCCTCTTGGTACTCATCCACCATTACATAAAAAAACTGGGAGATTAGGGTAGAATAAACAAATCTGAGAATGTGGGGCTCGAGCTTTTATGACGTTTCTGTTTGTGGGCTAAAATGTTTACGCAGAAGTTAACCTGTGGTTAGAGAATGGAGAACTTTATCTCCAGGAGCAATAGTTCTTAAGCACTGCTATTTGTAATCTCAGTTATTTTAGAAGCCATCTAGTTTCCACTCCCCAAAAATACTGGAGTTTAAATGGCATGCTTTCTGGGTTTTTTTTTAATTTCTCTGCAATAGTCTATGGAATATCAGAGTATCAGTATCTGGATTCATTAGGGGCTAGTTTCACTTCTATTCCTAACAAATGACAGCTTGGGAATTGTATGCTTTCTTTTGTAATGCCTTATCTAGAAATTTTTTAAGAGTCTCTTTCCAAATATCTGATTTATTTGTTGTGTAGTGTTACCAAGTGGAGTTGAACACAGTGGAGTTGAACACAGTTGTTTGAGTGATTTAGCGGTTGGATTGTAAAATACCATGTGATTTCTATATGTATGGTGTCATCAATATTTACTTTTCCCTTCTGTGCAACTACAAAGTAACAATGTAAAAACTCCAGCTTCTTATCTGGAGTTACTCGTAAAAATGTAATTAAGTTGTCTTCACTGAAGTACATTAGTTCTCTGTTAGATTTGATCCTTAAAAATAAGAATATACAAGACTTCCTCAGAAATTGTTAACCCAACACATAGGATGCAGAATTGAAACATTAAATGTAGGAGGTTCAAACTTCTCATCCCAATTACTTTGAAAAATGGCCTCGAGTAACATTTTGTCATGGACTTATCAAGTTCACAGATGAGCTTTCTTGCCTAGGTCCAAGAGTTGTGATACTCATGATCTTATTTCCCATAAAAGCAGCCATATCTGGAAACTGATGAAAGGCAGTGTCCAGACTTTATAACTTCCTATTTATTTGTAGTATTTGGCATGATACACTTGGATGTCTGTCCCAACGGAGGAATGGAAGAATGTCTAAAAAGTTTGCCATGTGGGCTTTCTGCCCCAAATAGCTGCATTCAAGCCAGTGGTTTCTCAGGCACACCCTTTTTTCTTCAAATTTAAAAGCTAAAGGAAGATTGAGAAATTTTACTTTCAGTTAACTGCTCTTCATTCTAAAATCCAAGTAGGGAAAAGTGTCCTGGAAAATATTTTTACATCCTATCTTATCTGAAACATTCTGTGGTGAGTTACACACTAAGTGTATTTACCTACTTTCTCACAGACTCTAATTAGTGTTTCAGTATATAAACATAATCTGCACACACTTAAAGTGGTTTTGTCAACTTTTATGAAACTTGACAAAGCATTTACCAAAACCACAAAAATACTCTGTCAGAAAGGTATAATCTATAATGGAGTTCTTTCTAGAGACCAATAGAGGGTTTTAGCCATTGGAAACAGACTGGTACCTCTGATACCAGGGATTTTACCTAGTAAAATTATCATAATTTTACCTTCTAATTTCCTGCTTTACTTGTGAATTCTTGACCCGATTTATTTTAAAATGTTTGGAGTCTCAAAAACCCAAGGTTAGAAAGTTTAGCTTCATGTGATCAGATGCTCAGTTTTGGTAGCACTTACATGCTGTCCCCCCCACTCACCAGGAGAACAATTTGACTGCCTGACATTAAGTACTTTCTGAAAGCAGACCACGAAATCAGTCAAGCTCACAGTCTTGTAGCTCACATTCCCTTAGATATTTAATGCTGACTTGAAGTTGTGTTCAGCAGCACAATGCTGTGGAAGCTGTGACTAGAACCTGCCACCAGTCCAATACCAGAATTACTCAAAATGTGGTTAAATCCAACTTGCTAATCAGGCCAGCATCCAGAGCAAACAAACACGGTGGGATGACTCACCCAACTGAAGTGTTGCAATGGATGACTGAAAACTCTTCAGAAAGGATAGGCAAGAAAGGAGAGGCGGTGGGGTAGACCTATCAGTTAGTGAGGGTTTTTACTGTCTATAGCTTGGCAATGGTGATGAAGGGGTCAGTTGTCTATGGAATTCTCTAGACCTGCTCCAGCACCTCAATATCCTTCCTGAACTGAGAGGCCCAGAGCTGGACAAGGTGGCCTCATCAGCACTGAGTACAGGGGAAGAATCACTTCCCTGGTCCTGCTGGCCACATTGTTCCTGATCCAGGCCAGGATGCCATTGGCCTTCTTGGCCACCTGGGCACACTGCTGGCTCATGTTCAGCTTCCTGTCAATCCAAACTCCCGGGTCTCTTTCTGCCTGGCTGCTCTCCAGCCACTCTGTGCCCAGTCTGTAGCACTGCATGGGGTTGTTGTGGCCAAAGTGGAGGACCTGGCATTTGGCCTTGTTGAACTTCATCCTGTTGGAATCAGCCCATCTCTCCAGTCTGTCCAGGTCCCTCTGCAGAGCCCTCCTGCCTTCCAGCTGATCGACACTCCCCCCAAACTTGGTGTCATCTGCAAATTTGCTGATGGTGGACTCAATCCCCTCATCCAGATCATTAATAAAGATATTAAGCAGAACTGGGCCCAACACTGATCCCTGGGGGACATCGCTAGTGACCAGCTGCCAACTGGATGCAGCACCGTTCACCAGCACTCTCCGGGCTCAGCCCTCCAGCCAGTTCTTAACCCAGCAGAAAGTGCCTCTGTCCAAGCCATGGGCTGCCAGCTTTTTCAGGAGAATGCTGTGGGACACGGTGTCAAAGGCTTTGCTGAAGTCAAGACACACATATCCACAGCCTTCCCCTCATCCATCAGGTGGGTCACCAAATCATAAAAGGAGATCACGTTGGTCAGGCAGGACCTGTCCTTCCTAAACCTGTGCTGGATGAGTCTGATCCCTTGTTCATCCTGTAGATGTTGTGTGATTGCACCCAGGATGATCTGCTCCATAACCTTGCCAGGCACTGAGGTCAGGTTGATGGGCCTGCAGTTTCCCAGGTCCTCCTTGCTGCCCTTTTTGTGGATGGGTGTGATATTCGCCAACTTCCAATCATCTGGGACCTCCCCAGTGAGCCAGGACTGTTGGTAAATGATAGAGAGCAGCTTGATGAGCTCTTCCTCCAGCTCCCTCATCGCCCTAGGATGGATCCCATCTGGTCCCATAGACTTGTGAGGATCCAAGTGGCTCAGCAGGCCGTAACTGTTTCCCCCTGGATTACAGGGGGGCTATTCGGCTTCCTGTCTTTGTCTATCAGCTCCAGAAGCCAGTTGTCATGAGGACAACCTGTCTTTCTGTTGAAAACTGAGGCAAAGAAGGTGTTAAGTACCTCAGCCTTCTCCTCATCTTTGGTGACTATGTTCCCCCCCCCAAGTCCAACAAACAATGGAGGTTTTCCTTGCTCCTCCTTTTGCTATTGATGTATTTGGAGAAGTACTTCTTGTTATCCCTAACAGAAGTGGCTAGATTTGAGTTCAAGTTGTGCCTTTGTCTCTCTAATTTTCTTTCTATGTGACCTAACTATATTCCTAAACTCTTACTGAGTAGCCAGCCCTTTTTTCCATAGTCGATAAACTGTCTTTTTTCCATAGTCGATAAACTCTCTTTTTTCCTCTAATTTCCTTCAAAATCTCCCTGTTTAGCCAAACTGGTCGTCTTCCCCGCCAGCTCGCCTTTTGGCACACTGGGATAGCCTGCTCCTGTGCTTTCAAGACTTGCTTCTTGAAGCACGTCCATCCCTCCTGGACCCCTTTGTTTTCAGGGGCTGTTTCCCAAGGTACCCTCTGAACCAGTCCTCTGCATAGGCTGAAGTCTGCCCTGGGGAAGTCCAGGGTAGAAGTTTTTTTGATGGCCCTCTTCATGTCCCTGAGTATTGAAAACTCTATCATTTCATGGTCACTGTGCCCCAGACAGCCTCCGACCACCACATCTCCCACCAGCCCCTCTCTGTTTGTGAATAGCAGGTCTAGCAGGGCCCCACTCTGGTAGGTCCATTTAGCAGCTGGAGCAGGAAATTGTCCTCTATACACTCTAGGAATCTCCTAGACTGCCTTTTCTCTGCTGTGTTGAGTTTCCAGCAGACATCCAGTACGTTAAAGTCTCCCACAAGGACAAGGGCTGGTGATTTTGAGACATCTGCCAGCTGCTTGTAGAATAATTCATCACCCTCATCATCCTCATTAGGTGGTCTGTAACAGACTCCCACCAGGATGTCAGCCTTGTTGGCCTTCCCCTTCATTCTGATCCACAGGCACTCAACCTTATTGTTAGTGACTTCAAGTTCTACAGAGTTAAGAGATTCTCTAACATATAGAGCCACCCCTCTACCTCTCCTACCTTGTCTGTCCCTTCTGAAGAGCTTGTAGTCATCCATGACAACATTCCACTCATGACACTCATCCCACCACATTTCCATGATGGTGACTACAGCTGTGCAAGTTTCGAGCTGGCTTCCTGCCAAGTCTCCGAAAACTTGACAACAGAGTCTGCTTCCCAGACAGGGAAGAAAAAAATCAAGCAGCCAAAACTATAGCAAAAATATATATATATTAGATATAAAACAGATATATATTGTGAGAATATTATATACCTATAACCCCCGAAACCCTAAATAGCTTCAGGAAGGGAGAAGGGAAAAGGACAAAATAGGACGAAAAGGGACAAAAACAAAACAAGTCTACACAACCTAAAAACCCGGTAACCAGCAAACTGAAGAACTGGCAAAATCTCACCACTTCCCTTGAGAGAAGCAGGATGGCTGGACACGGCCCAGCACTCTCCCCTCACGCGTGGCAGATAACAGCAGTCACTGCAGGCCTCAGCTCCAGATAAGCCAGACCGAGACAGGGACCCACCGTTCTCGAACCTCGCCAGAAAGGAAGAGAGAGAGGTCCCTCCCACTGGCTTTATTTATACCTCAAGTATAAAGGAATAGCATGGAATACTTCTGTGGTCACCTTCCTAGTTCCTTCCTGGTTACAAGCTGGTCTCCAGGAAGGCCTAGAGTGAAACCATCACAACAGCACAGCTTTCCGGCTGCACGATGGCTTCCAGCTCCTTTTGTTTGTCACCCACACTGCGTGCATTGGTGTACAGTCACCTCAGCCGGGCTGCTGGTTTCACATCTAACTCTGGCTTTCCACCCTTAGGCTCATCTCTGGAGAGCCTGGTTTCAACTCCTTCCCCCTTCAAACCTAGTTTAAAGCCCTCTTGATCAGCCCTGACAACTTATGAGCTAGAGTCCTTTTGCCCTTGCTAGATAGATGAAGCCCATCTCTAGCAGGCTAGGTACCATAGAATTTGCTCCATGGTTAAAAAAACAAAAATTCTGCTGGTGGTATCAATCCTTTAGCCACCTATTGATAAGATGGGTTTTCCTACTCCTCATTCATCCCCGCTACTGTAGGAACTCACGTGAACACCACTTGTGCTCCTGTCCCATTAACTAATCGACCCAGTGCCTTGAAGTTCTTTTCAGTTAGCCTGGTACCTCTTTCATTAATGTCATCACTGCCAGCCTGGACCACCAGCAGTGGATAATAATCTGAGGGCCAGATTAGCTCAGATTACTAATGTCCCTCACCTGGACCCCGGGAAGGCAGCAGACCTCACTGTGGGATGGGTCCAGTTGGCACATAGAGCCTTCAGTTCCCCTCAGAAGGGAGTCACCTACTACAACTACCCTTCTTTTCTTCTATATAGCTGTGGTTGTAATCCATCTGGTAGATAGGGTGCAACCTGCAGACCCTCCAGACAAATCCTCTTCTTGACTGCCCTCTGCCTGACTCTCTGTGTCCAGGGCTTCATACCTGTTCTTTAAGGGCACTGTGGGAGGTGATGGGGGGGCAGGAGGGGATTCTTTTACCTTACCGGTCAGGGACCTGTCTCCATTCCTCCCCATCTACTTGGTTTGCTCCATCTGCCCGATGACAGGAGGAGCAGGGCTTCACCATCTCCTGCTAGACTTCTTTGGGGGGAAGGGGTGTGACTCCAACAGTCTATTTCCCTTTCATGCTCCCTAATACTTTTTAGCCTCTCCACCTCTTCCCTCAGCTCTGCCACCATTCACAGCAAATCATTCACCTGCTCACATCGTACACAGGCGTCTCTCACTCTATCCTCTGGTACTAATGCCAGGCTCAGACAGCCGGTGCAGCCACTGACCTGAACAGCCCCGTCCTTCCTGGGGCGTTCTGTCTGGGTTAGCACACTCCCCCTGAGAGCAGCAGCAACGGCTTTCGCTCGTTTGGAAACCATTGCTAGGTCGAGCTGACTTACAGGAAAAAAAACCAAAAAACAAACAAACAAAAAACCCCACGAAAACAAAACAACAACAAACCACAGCCACACACCTACCTCACAACCCACCACAGAGAGCTGGGAGGGGGGCTGTGCCCTTCCTGCTCCCCCTGACTGCGCGAACTGCCGTGCCACGCTCCAGGTCGCTTGCGCTCCCTGGAGCAGTTTAAATCTTCCGGCAACGACCTCGGCTCCACCTCCCGGTCAGCTGATTAGGCCGGCAGGGCAGTTGGGCTAAGCTGGTCAATGCTCTTAAGGGTCCTTTTCAACCTGTATGGTTCTGTGTTTCTGTGATTCTATGTTATTACCATTAACATATAGTAATTTCTACCACAGAGCTGGTTCTTAGTGCAAAACCAGGAGGAGACCTGCTAGAGCATCTTTCTCTGAGATTCAAGAGAAATAAAAGGAAGTTCTGAAACAGATGGAAATATAGGCTTATGCTCTGAACCCTATCATGAGATAAGAGCATTGGCACAAGCACTTATTTCCTTCATTCTGCACCACCTTTCACAGCCTCCAGGAAAATGAGATTGTATATACATTCCTTGGAATTAAATAGAACTGCACAGAAGGAGTAATTAATTCATACTGCCTGTGTTTTGTCTCCTAAGAGAAACAAATCTTGCCATTCAGGCAACTGTTAATATATAAATGAGAAATATTGAATTACAATATGCAAAGTATCTGTTTTAAACATTTCTTCACAATGAACACCTAAATATTTTCATCTAAATAGTATGGATTTCTGAGCCACCTGGTCTGGTAAAAGTTGCCCTTACCCACAGTATGGGGGTTGAAACTAGATAATGTTTAAAGTCCCATCTAACCCAGGCCATTCTATGATTCTGTGATGATTCCATACACTGTTCAGCTCCAGCACAAAGATAATAACTTGTAAACTGAGAAATTAGAAAATACTCATAGATAATGACGGTTTGTCCTTCAAAGAAAACTTTTTAAAAAATATATTTATCTGAAAAGATTGCCACATCTAAACTCCCTAATGTCTCCTAGTTGTTGGGGTTTTTCCTTGTAATTATATATATAATTTTATTTTACTGGAAACAGTGTATTTACATTTATACTCTGCAGTCTATTCTTCTTAGCAAAACATGTTACTTACTAGACAACATTTGTTAACATTTCTAGTTTCTCTTGCCTTTAAGTAATTTTATTAAATCTATATGCTATACTTCTATTTATTAATGTTTCCCTTAAGTTATTTCACCCTTTACAACATGATGCTAAACTTTGCATTAATCTTCCCAAAGACCATAGTCACAAATACTTCTGCCAGTTTTTCAGTAGCTCTTTATTTCAAGGCCATGTGTGCACATAAAATATAACAAGATCAGAGTGAATTTAAAATTCCATGATCTTTTTTTCAGATTGCTTCTTTTTTCCTTTGTACTAGCTACTTTTAACAGAGGGGAAAAAATTAGGAAAATAGTATTTAGAACTTAAAAAGCAAAATCCTGTTCTCAACCAATCTCTGACCAAGCTATTTTTGTGTGAATGCTTGTGTGGCAAACACTGAAGACTTGCACACGGCGTGTGAAGGACATGCTTGATGTGGAGTCTTAGGCTGCAGGGTTTCCTCCAGTTCCACAAACCATGGCTTCGCTTCTTTTCTTTCTTCTTCCTACAATTAGAAAATCAGGGTGTGGCTGTCTTTAAACAGTGCTGGAATTGAAAGCAAAAGCTTTGATTTCTTTCACACTGCATAACATACAGTGAATCAAGATCCACAAAACTGGGAAATAGGTTAGCAATCCCTAAACTCATAAGCCACCAAAATGTCTGGTTTTACACAAACATCAGTGCCAGAAGGCTTTAAATTCTTTAGGGAACAGTCCTCAAATGCATGGTGAAGATACTAGTTTCCAACATATAAACAGTTATAACTTAAAAAATCCAGAGTGAGTTACCTCCAGCTGTTCATAATTTTCATCAGGAGACATTAAACAGAGATGGACTTGCATGAGTAAGAAGACATTTCCAGTCACAACGCTTTTGAACCTGGTCATCCAGGCTGTAAGAACAACGTCTCCTAGTTCAGTTTAACCTACCAGACCGCACTTCCATTTGCAGCAGCAACTGGCTCCCAGTTTCCTCTAAATTCCCACTGCCTATGAAAGGACACAGAGCAGCTGCAGTTGAGCAAATATTTGGGTTTTAATTCCCTGCAGGTCATGACCCTACTGTCCAAGTGCAATTCCCAGTAAGGCATTCCACATCTCCTGTGCCACAGGGAAGGAGATGGAAAAAATCCCCATGATTTACATTTCCTCTCCCTATGACCTTCCTCTTTCCTGCTTAATGTTGAGTGAAACAGGCACCTTGCTTTGATATCAGAGGATATAGGTTTACTCACTGTTACATTTTTGTTATGTGGCCACCTGTCAGGCTGTGTGCAGTCAGTCATGCTGCTACGTGGCTCCTGTCATGCTGCTACGTGGCTCCTGTCATGCTTCACATGACAGGACATTCTGGGGGCATGGACATAAGATTTCTGTCTCTCTATAGGGGAGAACTGCTTAAGTACATATCTAAATTCAAACTCTTATTTTCTTGTCCATCCACTTACTTCACACCCTGCTTTGAATGTCAGACAGCTCCACCTTGCAGCTGTCAAGACTATGCACAGACTTGAGCTCTTCATTCCCTGAGCTCAGGGTACACCCCCTCCGGAAAATTAAATTCATCATGGTTCAAACTCTATACTGATGCCTCTACCACATACACTTGTGGGAAACATTTTGCTCCAGTCAAGTCGTGATTTCAACCAACACCAACAGCAGGTCTGAACTTGTGCTTCCTACTTGGGAATGGGTGCCAAGAGACACAGCATTCCCTACCCTCTGCCCTTCACCCAGCCTGGCTGCTAATAAGAGGCATTAGCATGTAAGAGGGAAATTAAAGACAGATACATAGGTGGCATTTGGGTTATCTGAAAGCAGACTTCTGGAGGGAGCAAGAAGGGGTGGCAGCAAGGTTGAGAGAGCATGTGGCTGCCTGCAGCCAGGCTGGGGCAGAGAGCGTAGCTCAGGGACTGCAGCCAGGGACTGTGCAGAGGTATGATGTGTACACAGCAATTGAAAGGACACGAAACTTGGAACGGGACATAATATGTGAACGAGATGAAATGGATATGCACATTTTACCTGAACTTCAGCTTTGTTAGTCTCACACAAGCTGCAGATTACCTTATCCAACGGAATCCAGTGGCTTTTGGCAATAGATGTATCTTGAAGCACAGCATCAGGCCAACTAGTGAAAAAAGTATCAGCAGGAGGGAGGGTCCTGCCGGGAGGTAAAATCCCCATTTTCAGGCTCCAGTCCCCCCAGGAGTGATGCCAAAGAAGCTGCAATCTCTAGAGGGGAAGCAGCAGCTCCTTGCATTGCTGGTCTGGGCTCTAGAGTGAGTGGGAAATACCACTGTCCTCCCCATGCACAGGACAGGCAGAGACAGCCTGTCTCTGCTGTTGGGCTGGCAAGGGTGGGAGCCATGAATGTAGGAACAAAAGCGAACTACTGTGCTGTCAGTGCAGATTTTCCTCCAGCTCTCTCAGGCTGACAAGCAGGACAGTCCAAAGCAGTGATCTATAAGGTGCTGCCATGTGCTGTATCTTCCCTGGCCTGTCTTGAAACTCTGGGTCATTTGCAGTGATGCAAACCCAAGACCATGAGACGTGTCCTTGAGGGGTCCATATTGGAAGCAGAGCTATTCAGTGTCTTTATTAATGACACAGATGAAGGGATCAAGTGAACCCTGAGCAAATTTGCGATGACTCTCTACGCTGAGTGGTGCTATTGACACACCTGAAGGATGGATGCCATCCAGAGGGACCTGGACAAGCTCAGGAAATGGGCCCATGGAAGTCCCATGAGGTTTTACAAGACCAAGTGCAAGGAGCTGCACCTGGGTCTGGGCAACCCCCCCTGTATCAGCACAGGCTGGATGATGAATAGATCAAGAGCAGCCCTGTTGAGAAGGACTTGGGGGAGCAGGTGGGTGAGAGGCTGGACATGAGCCATCAGTGTGCACTCA
Source organism: Corapipo altera (assembly GCF_003945725.1). Taxonomy (NCBI): domain Eukaryota; kingdom Metazoa; phylum Chordata; class Aves; order Passeriformes; family Pipridae; genus Corapipo; species Corapipo altera. The sequence goes on along the minus strand of NW_020884921.1, from coordinate 98,220 downwards.
CAGCCCAGAAAGCCAAACATATCCTGGGCTACATCCAAAGCAGTGGGGGCAGCAGGTTGAGGGAGAGGATTCTGCCCCTCTGCTCTGCTCTGCTGAGACCCACCTGCAGTGCTGCAGTGAGACCCAGCTCTGGAATTCCCAGCACAGGGAGGACATAGACCTGTTAGAGTGAGTTCAGAGAAGGCCACCAAAATGATTAGGAGGATGGGGCTCCTTTCCTACAAGGAAAGGCTGAGGAAGTTGGAATTGCTGAGACTGGGAAAGAGAAGGCTCTTAGGGTGACCTAACTGTAGCCTTCCAGTACCTGAAGAGAGCCCACAGAAAAGATGGAGAGGGACTTTTTACATGAACATGTAGTGACAGGACAAGGGGGAATGGCTTCAAATTGAAAGAAGGTAGGTTTAGATTAAATATTGGAAAAAATTCTTTACTGTGAGGGTGGTGAGGCACTGGAACAAGCTGCCCAGAGAAGCTGTGGATGTCCCACCCCTGGAAGTGTTCAAGGCTAAGTTGGATGGGGTTTGGAGGAAGCTGGTCTAGTAAAAGGTTTCCTTGCCCACCGTAGGGGGGTTGGAACCAAATGATCTTTAAGGTCCCGTCCAACCAAAGCCATTCTATAATTCTGTAACTATTCAGAATGTCATTAAGGAAGAGTTAAAAAGCCTGGGTAGAGGGTTTCCTATAGGGAGTATTGCTGGGATATTCAACAGCTGAGAATCATAGCTCTGAGTGAAGATACTTTAAACCAGGAGTAGAGTGAGAGTTGGATGTCCTCTTGGTTCCAGTTACCAGGAATCTCCATTTGCTTTCTCTGGGGCTGCACTACATCTGTGTCTTACTCTACTTGGTAGACTTTCTTGGCTAGATATAATTCTGCATTATTTACATACAGCAGATTTCTGTCGTATTGCCTTTTTTGAGATCAGAAGGAGAGAAAATTCACCTAATGCCATGTTCCTTTAATGAAAAATAAAGCATGTTGTGGTTGGATCATGTGAAATGGATCCAGTGATTATGAAGAAGCTTAATTATAATTATTTCTGCAGCCCTAGAAATACAACAGCATAATCCCTTTTTTGATCTGAACCTTCCAGTATTGGCTAGACTCCCTTCAAATTTTTACTGAATTAGTACAAAGGCACAAGCTTATCAACACTGAGCTTCAGTCAGGAATGGCAAGATAAGAAGCTGTTTGGTTGCAAGTTGTTTGTAATATTAAGGTTGTGTTGCCCTCCATAGTGAACGATGTATCAGTAGTATTAACACTTAATGTAGAATTTATCCTCTCATTCAGCCATGTGTCAGTTAAATAATTTACTCACTTTACTAATACCTGTGAGAAAAAACATTATTTCAAATCTTTCTTTTCTTTACAGTACTCTTCCATTACACTGATAATATTAAAGCAGTGCTAGTCTAATTATATTTCTTTTGAACAGTGGGTAACCAAAAGGTTCAGAAACATTTTATAAAATCATCATTGTTCAAAGTTAAAGTAAGCAACAAATTGTATAGAAGAGCAAATATAGGAGAAGGAACAAGCTACTGTTGAGTTTTAAATATTTTGTATCAGAAAAATGAAATGTTATTTAGCAATCAACATTTCCAGTTGTATATAGGTCATTCCTCCACTTCTCTAGAAGTTGTAGATCCTGTGACTGATCGAAGTAATGATGTCCTTTCAGTTTCAGTGCTCTCAATAACACCGAGTTTGGCTTTGTCAAGACTTCAGAGTCTTTAATTCACCTTGCTGAATAAGTGCCTCAGGGTTTCTCCCTTGACAAACCACATCAATAGTTCAGCTGGATTTCTACTGAAATAATTCTTGGATGAAACAAACCCCACATATTTGGTGAAATATTTCAAACGTAGGAAACTGATTTTTCCTTATCTTTGCTAGCTTGAAAATCTTTGATCCACCTAGCTAAATGTGGTGGCTTCAAAGCTAGGAAAAACTGAAACAGAATTCTTTTAACAAAAACTTAGGAAAAAGTGTAAGGCCATTGAACTTTTTACTCCCATGGTCTAGGCGTGAAGGTTATCTGTAGGATTATCATTGTAGTCTTTCTCCCCACCTCTCCTTTCCAAGTACATAATTTCATAATTTAAATAATTCCCAAATCCTACATGTCCTAAGCATAATATGTTAAGCATCCTGGATACAATGGCATTTCTGCAGCAGTGCGATACTTTAGGAAACAATATATTGCTCATGTTTACAAAAAAGAAAAAAAAATACACACACGCACACACACATATATATATATACACATATACATACATGGAAGTGTCTACCAAAGTCAAAAACTCTGTGTTGGCTTTGAATGCTTCTTTTCCTGGTGAGGGCTGGCAGCAGTCCCTCCCACACAGATAACCACCTCAACCTGCAGTAAAATAGCAAAAGCTATTTCTTAATCCCATCTTCCAGATGCTCAAGTACCATCACAAATGTGAGATGTTCAGTGCAATCAGGAAACAGGAATTAAGGAACAAAGTAGGTGTACTGTAAGTATAAGGCCCATCAAAAGAAATGCCTCTTGTTACAACTTATTAGTCTTAATGTAAACCACTTACAAGTCCCTTGAATTTGGCCAACTGCTCAGGTCAAAAGCTGCTGTCAGAAGTATGGGTGCAGCATTCTTATGGCTGGAGTGAGTAAAAGTTTTGACTTGCTATAGTAATACAAATGAACTGATTTTTTCTAAATTTCTCTTTTACCCCTGCCTCTCTGGCTCATATATCGATAATTGAACCTTTATCTCCAAAGAAGTTAAAATAGAAAGCAAATTTGAACACGTATTTATCATAATTTGCCATTTCTGAGGTCACTGTTGAATGCAAATTAGAGAGGAACAAAGACAGATACTATTTTTTATGGAACTTTCCCATACAAGAAAAGGGATTAAAGAAAAAGTAAGTAAATTCCTTTTCTTCTTAATAGACTTTGAGTTGAATTTACTTAGAAGCATGTTTTAAATGCCAAATTGTCTTTTATTGCCACATACAAATTTGCTTCCTTTAAAAACACGTTTTTTTCATTTGCTAATTTGATTATATTGCCAGTGTCTTTTCTAACCTTTGTCTACTACTAACTTCAGAGATACAGCTTCAAAAATAAAAGCATGTGCATATTAATAGTAATGGAAAAGAATTTCAATCCAGTGTTATTTGTATTAAAACAAAGTTTTACCTTTTACCTACATGAGATTACTATGTTGTGTTTAGTAAGGACAAATAAACACCTTTATTTGACTATTCACAGGGGCATGTATCCCATTCAGTAAAGAGAAATGAACAATGAAAGGTAAAAATTTACATGTTCCTGGTCCTTAGATCAGTATTAAATATATTCCTGGCATGAATAGGCTTTTCATTAGTTATAATGCTGTTTTTCAGGTGTACAATAAAACTCACCTAAGGTGACCTTCTTTAGGTTGGGTGTACCGTTGATTATGAAGCTGTAAGAGTAGAAACACAAAGCTATTTAGAACACTCCCATTTTTATCAGCTTACTAACTTTTATGAATGCGTTATTAGCAACTTCAGACAGAAAGCTCTGGAGAAAGATGAAGTCACATGACTCTGCAAGTTAAGAAACCCCCTTCTGGAATATGAGAAAAATACATTCTTTAGGAAGCAGGGATTTGTTTGGGAACACTGTAAAAGCGATGAAGGTAAGTAATCTGATAGGATTCTTCAAGTGCTCTGAAGCCCCATCCGAGCTCCGCTGCAGCTCCTTGCATCTGCTGTGCAGCCGCATCGGCGTTAGTGCAACAGCCCTTAAGGCATCGATTTTGAAACATCGATTTTGGCTGGATCTCACACACACACACACAAGACCAGACACACGCACACATTCAGAGAGTCACAGGGCTGCGGTCACGCTTTGAACCAGAGACCGAAATGCTCTGCGGTCCCTCCTGCCGTCCCGCTCGGAGCTCGGGAGCAGCGGCAGGCAGCTCCCGGCTGGGCTGCGAGACGCAGGACGGGAAGAAATAAAGGCAGAGAGCAGGGAGAGATCCAGGAGGAGAGCGGGGAGGGAACTCACTCAAGCGGATAGGCACGCACTGATGACTGACGCGCCTTGGCTCGTCCCCAGCTCAGCGGGTCAGACACGCATGTTGTCCCGCTGTGGCCGCGGCAGCCTTCCAGGGTTTCCCTCACGATTCATGCCGGACGAGCATTCCCCGAAAACAAGCACGTCCCCGGACGGGGCTTCCGCAGAGGCTCCCGGGGCACTTCTCGTGAAACACTTCTGCGGGACCAGAGAATAGCTGGTGCAGACCGTGGCAGAGGGGTCGGTGCCGGCCACCCTCGGAGAAGGGGCTCCTAGAAGAGAGGGAGCCAGCAGGGTCCTTTCAGCCCGGCATCCCAGGCATCCTAGTTGGCAGTGCCCCTGGCAGACTGTCCCCCGGCGTCCCTCTCATGCCGATCCCCAATGCCAGGAGGACCAGTCTGTTCCTCGATTTCTCTGACATCCCGATCCATAGTGCCTGAGGCAGCCTGTCCTCCGTCGTCCTGAGCATCCCCGTCCCCAGCGCCCAAGGCAGCCTGCTCATCGATGTCTCCCACATCCCAGTCCCCAGTGCCCGGGGCAGCCTCTCCTCCGAGGTCCCTCGCATGCCGATCCCCAGTGTCCGAGGCAGCCAGCTATCCCGTCAGCTAACGCTGTCAGGAGCAAGCGCTCCTCGCCTGCACTCCCCGCAGCCTGCGCAAGCCAAGGGGCTCCCCGGGAGAGTGGTTTGCAAGGTAAAACGTTCATCTTCGAGAGAAAAAAAACCCCACAACAACTGTAGACGGCGTGGGGAAATAACCACTACCCTCCACCCGCTCCCATGCTACCGTGTTAAAATGATCCACTAGAGATACCCCTGCAACCTCCATGTGGGAAGTAGGGGCGCCTACCCCCTGGCAGTCCCTCTGCAAGGTGCCCCGAAGCATTTCTTCTCGTCTTTGAGAGAAAATCGTGTGTTATTGCAACGGTCCACGCTGCAGGTGCACTCCACGTAGTTATGAGTGCTATTCTCACTTGTTTGATGCAATATTGCCTATTGCAGAGCTTCTGTGTTTGCTTTTGTTTGGGTTTGGGTTTAGATACTGCCTTTGATTATTATTCGTTATCCCAGTTTTCTTTTCGAATAAGTGACACAATCTCAAGACTGAGTAATTATTACTTACGGTTCTGGAAAGAGGTGCATGAGATATTCAAATGAGCCTGGTTATGGAATTGGAAACCTTTATTTCCGTAGGCGTACAGGTACATATATGAAGCCAGCAACGATCTGAAGCCTGGGAGGAGAAAAACAACGTGTAAAGACACCATGGATAATCACAAGGGTAACCAAACAGTTTCTCTAGTGCTTCCAAAGCACGGGCATCTCTGTCTTCAGATCTGTCTTCGTGCCTTGTTGGGTCACGTAGCGGTGCAGGAGAATTAACCTTTGGCTTTTTCTTACACAGTTCTTTGTGGCTTGATCATCTTTATTCAAATCGCCTTCTTTCCACGGGGATCCACTTACAATTTCAGCCTTTGTAACCACGAGGAGATACAAGAGGATCTACTAAACGTTTTGGATCCAGACAAGACCTTTACACAAGAGGTTGGTGCTTTCTCTAGTGGCATCGGAGGGAAACGGTCGGGACGGCACTGCCTCCACGTTTTTATTCCTGACCACCGGCAGCTACTTTCTGAAAATCTCCATTAGCAAGCCGGGAGTTGGCTAGTTTAGTAAATCGGTGCCTGTGAAACAGGACCTTGAGGTTACACCCAACTGTCCTCCTGCGACCTTCCTAAAATGCGCTTCAGTGTATCTGGGACTGTCAGGGACGGAGAGCACGAGCCCGGGTGGCCGCTGGGAGAGCGCTACCCGACGCTTCCCAGCGCCTTGCAGACTCGTAGGACTGAAAGTCGCTTGTATAATGAATGCTCCACCGGCGCTGAAGATGGTGTCACGGTTGCAAAGGTGATCAGTGGTTTTAGAAGCTACGAGGATGGTTCACACACATCTTTCCTTAGCGAAAAGACAGGGCGGTGTCTTTGGGGGCGAGTAAGCCCCGCCGCTGTGTTGGGCACCACAGCCCGGAGCCGCCCAGCGCAGCCCAGCACCAGCTGCCCCGCACCGCCGCTGCCCGACTCTCGCAGCCGCCCAAGCATCCCGAGGCCCCGATGGGATGGTGCAGAGGGCAGTAGGGATGTCTATAGTGGGGTGACCAAAGGGTTGGCAGCAAGGGGCCGTGTCTTTAACGAGCATCCACCCTGTTGTTTCCCTCCAGGAGCTACAACTCGATTTTCACACCTGCGAGGACGCGCCCTCCCAGCAGACGGGCATGCAGCAGTCTGAGGTTCGCCCAGGTGCAAGCACTCCCCGGCGGCTAGGTGGCTTTCCCTTTCCATAAAACAAACAAACAAACAAACAAACAAACAAACAACCCCCCTAAAACACAAACAAACAAAAAAAAAACCAAAGAAAAGGGTGGGAAGGAGAGGGTAAGAAAGGGGGAAAGGGTGGAAAGAGAGGAGGGAAAGGGAGAAAGAGGAAAAAGGGGGAAGGGGGGGGGGGGGAAAGGCCGGGAGAGAGGAAAGTAGAAAAAGAAGGAAAAGTAGGGAGAAGGGGGCAAGGGTGAGGAGCGAAGAGGGAGAAAGGGTGGATAGGTAACATCTTTCTAAGGATGCATGCGGAAGCGCTTGAGGGAAAGGGGGTTGAGGGCCGGGGTCGTGACCAGCCGTCTTTCTGCAGGATTCCCGGCGGGCGGAGCGAGCGGGTCGGCTGCTGGAGTGCCTCTTGGAGCGGGCTCGGGGATGCGGGAAGCGGCCGCAGCTGTGGCGAGACATCCTGACCATCCTACGGCGCCGCTGCCCCGGCTATTGCCTGGCGGGGGAGGGTGCAGGGACAGCGCGGCGGGGCCACCCCAGCGCGAGGAGGTCCGGGAGCAGCGCCGGGAACGCCGACGGGGCGGGGCGGTGGCGGGGTGCATGGAGCCCAGCCCCGTGCGACAGGAGCAAGGCCCGGGAGCTGATGGCGGTGTGGAGAAGCTACAACAACTTGGGATAGGTGGCCCTGGGGAAAACTTCACTTTTTTTGTCTGCCGTATTGACTCTTTTATTGTTGCAACGGAGTCATCCTGCGGGGTGGTTTGGATTTTTTTTTTTTTTTAACATGCATTATTTATTTAAAACCACACACACACAAACAAAGAAAAAAAAAACCCCAACAAAACCCCAGAACATCTTGGGAAGCGCAGCGGCTGCTGGAGCGGGCACCCCGCAGTCCCGCCGGGACGTACGCACCGTCGGGAGCTCAGCTCACCCCCGCGCTCCGCTGCTGCGGTATCACCTGCAGCCAGACCCTATGCTTTGTGAGGAGAAAGGGGATAACAAAGTGAAGAATAAAAGGGGATTAAAAAACCTGAAAAATAAAAGGGGGTTAACACCCCCCCCCCCGAATAATAAAAGGGCATTAAAAATCCCGAAGAATAAAAGGAAAGGACGCGCAGTGGTGGCTGCGGGGAATGTATGTAGCGCAGTGCGCGGCTGACGGGCCTCTGCGTGCCCCAGTGCGGCTGCGGGGTTGCGGGTCCTAGGATGCGGTTGCGGTGCGGGGACCGCTTTCGGCGGCGCACGGCGGGGCGGGGCGGGCCGGCGGAAAGGGGGGCGGGCGCTTCCTGCGGGAGGATGGGCGGGAGGCGGATGCGGACGCAGATCGGGTTCGGACACGTGCGGTGCCATGTCGCGGGAGGGTATGGGGCTGTTCTCAGGGTTCCGAGTGCTGGGCCGCTTCAGCGGGCACGTCCCTCACGTTCTCCGTTACCACGGCCGGCACCGCGAGTTCTATGTGGCCACCGCCGTCGGGCGCAGCGTCCACACCTACAACGTGAGTACATCCCGGCCCCCCCTCGCCGCCTCCCCGGCATCCTGCCTCCTCCGGCCGTGCGGGGCGACCTGCTTCTTCCTCGCCTTCCTCCCCCCCCCGACCTCGCCATAGTGATGCGGGAGCGTGTGCGAGGCTGCGACGCCCCGGGTACCACGGCCCGGAGGGAGGGGTGGAGGCTGCTGGCTAAACAGGCCGGGAATGGGCTTGTTCAGCCATGTGAGGCAGCATTGGCCACTACAGCATAGAGCATTCGGTTGCCTAAAAGCGGCGCTTAAAATGAAACTTCTAAGATTCAAATTTGTGAGTTTTAGAAATCAGGCATTGTTTATTACGACGCACTACATGGTTACAGCGCGACGGGTGCTCTGGGAATCGTTTCGCCAGAATGCACACAGAGGTATTTTTCACTGCAGCTTGTATGTCTGCATTGCATGATTATTTATTTTGCATTCCTTGCATTCCTCTTGTATATTCATGGCATTCCCAACACTTATTAGCATATATACGTGTCTTTGTAAGGTCGTCAGGGGTCTCTGGGTCTCTTCTCTGTGTTTGGAGCCCCCAAAACTTCAAATGGCCACCTTGTGAAATTCTTCAAGACAACGCACCTGGTTATGTGGTAACTGAGTGTTGCAACTGGCTGCCTCAGTTCTTCTCCTCATTGTTTCTTTAAATCATTTGGCTTGGCTATCTGTAGTTTCTGTGTTGTAAATACTATCAATCCTTCCAGAGGAGCACCCAGATGCTGAGGCTTTTCCTTGTTACAAAATAAACCAAAGCTTACCTGCAGCAGGGATAGTTGTGGGTTAGTGGCTGCACACTTATTTTTTGAAAGGGTGGGAGGCAGGCAGTTAGATCTTATTAAAACTCCTGTATGGAAGCAGATGAGCAAAATTGAGTTCTGCCAGATGAAAACCTGTGATATAGGCTCATTTCTTGCAGTGCAGAGTCACAGGGTTAGTGCAGAGTTAGAGTTAGAAGGGACCTCTGGACATCATCCAGTCTCACCACCCTGCCAGGGCAGGGTCGCTTGGAGCAGGTGACACAGGAACACGTCCAGGTGGGTTTTGAACGTGTCCAGAGAAGGAAACTTCATGACCTCCCTGGGCACAGTCAAAGCATAATCAGTGTATAGAAACAGTAACTAAACAGAAAGGAATTGAATTGAGTGGTTATAGTGAACAGTAGAGTGCAGACAGCATGGATCTTCCTCCACCTTTGTGCTGCCTTTTAGTGTTCACTTCTGCCATTCTCTTCACAGACTTTGAACTGAAAGAGTAATGATCATCAGTGGGAAAAGACACTTGCAACTAAAGCAAATTATATGTGAGCAGATATAAAATTAGAATACAGTGTGTTTGCAGTTAAAATAAACTCAAAACAGAGGTGATGTGGAAATTAAATTGCCCAAGCTCTGCAAGGTGTTTTAACATGTCTTTAGTTTCCTATGCATTAGGGTAGAATACATCAGGAAGCACAACTTAATTTTACTGAGTGGCTTTCTTTTTGCAAATGTATTGTCCCATTCCTTTTGACCTGCTGTCTACACGTTTTCCAGTAGATGCTGTTGTAAACTAAGATGAATAGTTTTTCTGTTTTGTGAGGTATGCAAATTAATCTCATTTGGTATCATTCCTAGAATTTTTAATTTCTGTTTGTAGCATATTCATTACAACCAGTCACTAAAAATGCCTTTTTAACATTTTCATTACAGGTGAAGAAGCTTGGTATTGTTTCTGTGAGTAAGTATGCACAGATTGTTCATTCCTATCATTTGTGGGTTTTTTAACATGTTTGACATCTGCACTTGATTCTCAACTCAGAAGCAAAAAATAAATTGCATGTACTAATATTTACAATCAAATATGTTGAGAGGAGTCTCAGAAATATAAGATACCAATTTGGAAATAAGACTGCTGTTGAAATTGTAACTTAGTTCTCTTAGAAACATACTTTTTGAACCTTCTGTTCTTGTCATCTTGGTCTTCCAAGAACACCCCTAGGCCCTAGTAATTGAACAGTGAATAAAAGTCAAGTATTAATTTATTGAATTAATTTCAGATTCCTTATTTTGATTGTTGGTTTTGTGGTTATTAGAAGACTTATAGGAGTTATATAAAATAATTACAGGAAGAAAATATGTGTGGATGAGAATAGAAGTCTTCAGGAATGTTAAGATTGGTTGTGCTGCTGGATACAAAGGATATGAATTGATGGCCTGATATTCCCTTGGCTGTTGGGAACAAAGCACTCTGGGTGTCAGCAACAGGGCCCATCTTCTTCAGCACCATCACCAGCAGCCTGAGTGATGAGGCTACATTAGGATAAGTTTGCAGATGATGCTGTATTAGGAGGAGTAGCTGACACCCAGAATGGTAGTTTCACTCCAGGGAGCTGATACAAAACACTGAGCCTAGGTCAAATAGAACCTCGCCAAGCTCAGCAAGTGCAAGTGCAGAATCCTGCACCTGGGACAGAACAAGCTGAGAAATGACTGGCTGCATGGCATCTTACTGAAAAGGAGCTGGGGCTGTGCTGGTGCCAGATTGAATGTGGACCAACAACACAGTAGCTGGGAATAGGGCAAGCTGTGTATCAGGGTACATTAGGAACGCAGCCAGCTGATAAGGGGAGGCTGTTATTCTCCTGTACTTCCTGCTGGTGAGGCTGTAGTACCCAGTCAATGTGGACTGCAGCACCCAGTCAGTGTGGTTCTCTTCCTTCCACCACTCCCCTTTCTCCTGCAGGAGGGATGCTGAGGAGCTGGAGAGTGTCAGGGCCTACAGCATGCAGTATGAAAAGAGACCTTGAAGTAACTGGATCTGTTTAGTCTTAAGAAAGAACAGATATGGGGTGACCTAGAGGCAGCCTGTTACCTTACAGGTAATTAGATGGCAGGGCTGAATTTGTAGTGGTGATGGTAGACAAAGTAAAAAGAGGCAGCAAACACAGGTTGCAGCTTGAGAGGGTCACAGTGGTGCTTAGGAAAAATGGCCCTAAGAGGTAACTGTAGTCTGGTGTAGAGCTTGAGCAGAACTCCTTCCCCAGAAATGTTCAAGACTCAGCTGGGCAGTTAACCCACCCTAGTACTGGTGATAGTCTAGCTTTGGGGGGAGCTGGTGGGATGCTGAACTGATTAATTTCCAGAGGTCCTTTTCAACTGATGTTTAGATAATTCAAAGGGGTGCATGCTATCTTGAAAACTAGGGGCTTCTGTCTACCATCAGGTTTTTACAGAGACCTCATAAACAAAATATTTTTCATTAAAAGAGCACCTGTAAATGAGAGAATAAATGCCACACAACCAGGACTAGATTTAGAAGACCAGCTGTGCAGAATTAACAGTTGTAAACACATTAATGTAACTTCTGTGTTCAGCTTTCCAAATCATAAAAGCATTGCATATTCTGTTCAGTGAGCTACATCTTTTTACAGAAGTAATAATCTAAGCTTTTTGAGAAATTGAAATGTTTATGTACAGTATTGTGATTGAAAAAATTAATACTGTACCTCTGTCTGTGTGGTGGTGTTGGTTGGTTGATGTTATGTGGTTGGTGCTCTGAACTTCTTAACTGGAGTCTGCCTAAAACTGTGTTAGCCTAAGCAGACTTCATACAGCTCATGTGGAGTACCTATAACCTGACTGTAAGCCTAAGTCACTTCAGAGGTGCTGTGGGAAGGTGTGTAATATGTTCGAACAAATTAAACCCAAAGTGCAACCTTTTTTATTTTCTTAGTCCTTAGTTTTATCCTTTTGAAGCTGTGCTGCAGTATAGCAAAGGTACTGGTTTCTTTGTGTCTGATAATAATTCATAGTACAAAGCAACATTGTGGGGAAGGCTGGTATGTGATCGTGCAAGTTTTTTATCATAAGTGTACTCACACACTTATTTTTAATCTGATGTTTCTCTATACAGTTGTTAAGTGCTGTAATTTGCATTTTTATGTTTCCCTGGATTGAGAGTATTTTTTCCTACAGTATATTTTTCAGTTTTCTACCATTTGAGACCGCACCAGCAGTTTGTCAGTGTGGTCTGGAACTTTGACTCATTTCCCTTTTGAGCTAGTAAAGTAACAGATCCCAATAGTAGGTACTCCTTCTGAACCAGTCACAAGGTGGTGAGTGAGATGTATTCTTAGAGCAGTAAATTTCCGGTTTCTTTACCTGTGATCAGGAAACAGATGCAGGAGTTATTATTAAACTAATAAGCATTGCTAATGCTGAGATGTGGATTTATCATCTGTGTTTCCAGCCTTCACAAAGATAACACTTACCTTCACTTACAGTGGAAGTTCAGTAGTTTTACTGTTAAGTGTTTTTCAAAAGAACCACCTTGTGATCTACCAATCTGACGTTACTTATGATGTTGTCACCTTTTTATTGTAACGTTTTATTGTAATATTGTAATATTGTAATATTTGCATTCATCTGAAATGTGTACATTTCTCTAAAATTCAACGTACTATTCAACAGAAGAGCTTTCTTGGTGAGTCACCATGCCAGAGAAATATGCTGTGAGGCTTTCTCTTTCATTATGAGCCTGAGATTTGTTTATCTTTTCTTTTGTTTGATTAACAGGTAATGCTTTGCCACAAGACATTACATGTTTGGCAGCAGATCGCATGCTGATATTTGCTTCATACGACAATATTCTCCACGCTTTTGCCAGGAACAAAGAGGTTTTTATTAGTTTACTTATTGCTTAGTACAAGACAGCTGTGTAGTGTTTGTGGTATCAAGACAGTTAGTTTTCTACAGATGTTTATTTCTGTAGATGTTTAGTACCTTCAATTTTAGGGAAACAAACTGTAGAATAAAGAATAAAAAGCTTAAAGCTGGAGGATGTAAATGCAAATTCTGTAATGGCTGACCTGTGTTTTATGTATTAATTATAATAGTTAAATAGTTAGTTAAAGATAAAAAAAATAAGTTTCTTAATTCACATAAGTGAACTGAAATTAAATAATGAAAAATATTTAGGTAGAATATTTTTGCCAGCAGTTTTAAATGTCAGATATAGTTATCTATCTTCCACTTCAGGTTGTGTGGCCTTTCCACGTGTTCTATTTAAACTTAGTTGCTTTTAGTCTGTTAGCTGTCCTCAGGTATTACATTAGCTTAATATCCTGCCCTAACAGCTTATATTGAAAGCATTTCTATTTTGAATTTATAGGTGGTTCATACCTATGAAGGTCACAAGGCAAAGATACACCTTCTACAGCCTTTTGGTGATCACATCATCTCTGTGGATGTTGATAATGTTCTTATTGTTTGGAATATACAGTCAGAAGGTGAGAGACTTTTTTTTTACTACTTTTTAGGGTAAGATTGTTAAACATTCATTAGTTTAAAAAGGAGTTTTGTTAAATGCACATATTCAGAAGTAGTTCATTCTTAAAAAAGAAAATTCCTAAATGGTAGTGCTACTTGTTAGTCTGAAGTCCTAATCCTGCAATAATATTTCAAGAATGGATTCTGCATCACATACAGAGACCCAGTAGGTTTCCATGTAGGTGTAAAGAGATAATGGTTATATGGAAATTACATTTTAGTTTTCCATTTTCTGGTAAAGACTGCGATACAGCGGCTTTAACTCTATCTGAAATTGTATGATTTCTTGATATTTACCAGACTGGGTAAGACTAAATTCTAATGAATAATCTTCTGATTGCATCAGCATCTTCTCGTGCCATTGTCAAGTGCTTTATGAAATTGTGCTTCAGTGCCCCAAACTTTTCCTTTAGAAGGCATTGCCATTGGTGTGACCAGTGTTATTCCCTGGATCTTGGGCCTCAAAAGTGTCTGTAAACAGGCTTAGAATTTGAAGTTGCTAGGACGAACAAAAGGCATGCTAATTAGATTAGGTGTTTTGCTCAGGCAGGAGCAGGAATCCCTCAGAAAGATATAAATTGCTACAGTTCTGTAGTAGGTAGGCTTATAGGGAAAACATGTACCTTGGAGCCAACAGATGTTACAGTGTAAAGCTGAGACTGTCCTGTTACACATTATCTAATCCTTTAATGTAAGAAACACCAGTTACAGGATTTGTAAAGTAAACATCAGCTCTGCTTTTACGTTTGCAAAGGGATGACAAGCCTGCAGATTTGTAGGGGTAGCCACACTAACACTGTTTCTTACCTTTTTTTTGCAGAAGAGTATCTTCAAGTGGATTTTGATAAAGCCACTTTTGTCGTTTCTGCACTTCTGCATCCCAGCACCTATTTGAATAAAATTCTCCTTGGGAGTGAACAAGGAAGCTTGCAGCTGTGGAATATAAGATCCAAGTAAGATGCTTAATAACTTGGCTACACTTCACACCCCAAGTAGCTTGATATGCTACAAATAATACTTTTAAGTATTATAGGTTTTGAACATGGAATCTTTTACCAAATATTGGCAAAAGTTTTCAATTAGTCTTTCTACAGGAACAGAGAATGCTGCTGCCTCCTGAATGCTGACACCTTTCAGGTTGCATGTTGTTTACTCTCCTCGCAAAATGTCAGAGGTTGTTCAGGACTTTTTTTTTTCAAATTTCTTGAAATCACATAGCTTTCCCGTGAAAGCAAATTAAGATAATAGTAAAAGCATATTCAGGCCTTCTGCCTCCCTTGTAAGCTTAATTTTTTGGTTGTTGTGGATACAAGGAAGTGTTGACAGGTATTGTGGACGTAATTACTAGCATTTGACCCTTACACTCAAATAAGAGATGTGTAGACATGCCATTGTCTCTGAACATGTCCGAGTAGATCATCATTCATAATGTCAATATTTCCTGTCTACCAAGATCACCTGCTTTTCTGACTCGTGAAAGTTACAAGTACAGTGAGTTTCCCTGCATGTTGATGTACACACTGCAAATAGATGTTAAGTCAGCTTGCTTAATTCAGTGTTTTATTCTCATAACCACTGCATACTTTAAATTGTATTACTGTTATTTCTTTTTGTTTCATATTCTAATGTTTTAGAGATACCTTATATGCTATATAAATCAGGAAATAGGAATAACCTAAAAATACAGAAAAGTTAATGTCTCTACTCATAGTATTTTTACATCTATTCAATGCCTGTCACAGCATCTTGAGATGCAGTACATCCTAGATGACAAAAAGTCTACCTTAGATGGCTTAATTTCTCTGTTAATTGTGTAAAAACTTATGGCATGTTACTGCTCTTTTAGCAGTATTGCTGGGTTAAGCACTCTATATTTTTGCCTTTTTGTTCCCTCCATAGATTGTTTTGTAGATAGAAATGGAAAAGCTAGACCAAAAAAAAAAATGTAAAGAATTGAGGGGAAAGTTTGATTGTATCTGGCAAGAAAGGAAAGTGAGAGGTGGTAACATGACTGGTAGCAGTCTTTTAAGAATGTCAACCTATGCCTGTGGTGATAGAACAGATTTTAATCGTGTCCTTAAATAACATCTTCACAATTTTACCCTTAATAAGTGCTGGATGACTGCCTTGTCTTTGAGCGGTCCTGCTTCATATTTTGGCTGTTACCGTGTCTGAAAGGAACAAGATAGGGTGTGCTTGTAATACATACTAGTGTCTTAATTTAGGGAAGTTACTCTGCACATGAAAGATTTGATTCTATTAGAAGTTGAATCAAGACTGGCTTTTTATGTTGATGTTGAGAATTCTGCAGAGGTGTGATCGTGACAGAAATGCATGGAACAACTGGCATAGAAGGGTCTTCCTCTCTGTTCATGGCATATAATTATGCCACTGTTGTGGGATTAATGCATGACACTAAATTTTTCAGTAAAAATGAATCATAAGTTTTATTCTTAACCCTACTTATTAGTGTCACAGTTTTTTTTTTCTTTTATCTGATTTATAGAAACAGAAAGCTGATTACTTTTCCATGTAAGTGCATATAAAGCAGCCATTTTGTCATGGAAGATCCCCAAGGGTTAATTGGTTTATAGATTTTGTGTGTTTGTTTTCCAGCAAACTCTTATACTCATTTCCAGGATGGGGCTTCGCGGTCACAACTCTTGCACAAGTTAGTACTTTTGTTGCCTTTTATTTTTGTGCATAACTGGTCAGCTGGCAAAATATAATTGTTAAAAATTACAGCAGTAAAGATGGCTTGTATTCTCTCAGGTATTGTAATAACCTTCTCTTTAGTGAAGGTTTATTATCTGCTCTTTCTCTAGTCCTAGTTATGTTGCATTTACGATCTTAGTTGTTTTGTGTTTATCACACCTATAGTCCTTCACTAAATTATATCAATTCACAGAAACAGTTTGCATTACACCGGTAGTTTTTTGCTAAATTTATTTTGCTTTGGAGGTTGATAAAAGGTAGATTTTGCTGATTCAAGAAGAGATTTTGTAATTGTATTTGCTGTATTTTTTTTAGATATAAAAATTAATTTAAACTTATTGGTAGCATTGATGACAGCTTTGAAAAAGGTCAGCAGTTGTCCAGGATAAAACTTGTACACATGGAGGTGTGTGGCACGGTATATAATGAATAATAACCAGAGCTACTGGGCACTAAAGTGATGTGTTTTTCAAAGGATTCAAAGCTTCTGGAAACCAATAGAGACTAAGCACAAAATCTTGCATCTCTTTTGGTTTTTTTTGTCATATCTTCAGTTTTGCGTTACAGTGATATAGATAGAAAATCTCATGCAAGATGCCTTATTTTTTTTTCTTTACTCTTTGTCCCAGACTTAGATACATTATCTTGAATGTATTGGCATTACCAGTGTAGCAGCAAGCTTTTCCTTTTTCATTTTAGTTGCTGTTCAATTTTTCTTGCAGGCGCCAGCAGTGGATGTTGTTGCAGTCGGTCTTGTATCTGGTCATATCATTGTACATAATATTAAGTTTGATGAAACTCTGATGAAATTTCAACAAGACTGGGGTCCCATCACAGCAGTATCTTTTCGTACAGGTAGGTCTTAGCAATTTTTTAGTGAAAATATGTATAAAATCACTAAAACTAAATGGGACACAGGAAAATATTTTTTGATAAAACATTTCAGAATCAAAATTTGTGCTGAGAGTTCTAGTTTTCAAAGGCTGAAGGTAATATAGAGAAGTTACCAATAAGTAAGGGAGATCATGCATTTTCATCATGATTTATAGTGATATTTTATAGCATTTTCTTGTATTCTGACTCAGTGCACAGGAAGTGTGACATACAGCATTTTTGGAAAGAAAAGTTTGTTTACAGTGTGCCAAGAGCTAGCACAGTACAGTTATCAGAGTTAGTGCAGAGTAACCAGTGCACCTTAGTTTACTGTCCAAACCTACTTCTCAGCAATGTCTTCCCCCCAAATAAAGTTAGAATGTTAATGGTTGTGTGACTATTGAATGGATGTAACTGGGGAACACAGTTTATTTTCACAGCTTTTTCTTGTCTAACAAGTATGTACTAATTACTAAAGGTAGTTAGTTTGATGTTGATCCTTCCAACGAGCTGTTGATACTGAATCTAGTCTCTCATTCAAAAAGAGAAATTCGCAAATCTTATCAGGATATAGATTGGTGTAGACCCTGTTGAGGATGAGTGGTACTGGAGAAAACTGTGAAAAGACTTTTGAGAAGTAGAATGTGTCAATATCTCTCGTACTTTCAAGCAAAACTTCTAGCACTTACTAGAAGTAAAGTGCTAGATTTAGATATTTTGTTGTTATCTGATATGAAAAAAATCCTGGTTTTATTATTAGTGAGCTTTGTTTCTTTTCTGATTGAAATACTGGAGTGTTATGGTTAAAACATATTTATAGCATCAACTTGAGATTTTTTTTCTTGTGGTTTTAGCTTTTTCTTCATCAGTTCTGCATCAGTTTAAAGATGTGAGAAGTCAATAAGGATGTGCTGATAGCAACAAACAAACCTTTTTTTACTTTTTTTTGAACAGATGGACACCCAGTAATGGCAGCTGGCAGCCCCGTTGGACACATTGCTTTGTGGGATCTAGAAGACAAGAAGCTGATGTGTCAGATGCAAGATGCCCATTCCACAGCAATAGCTGGCATGTCGTTTGTCCCTGGAGAGCCACTTCTTATTACTAATGGTGCTGATAATGCTCTACGGGTGAGTTACAGGAGCTGCTGCTGTCTGCTGTTACCTTTTTCTTCTCTGGGAGACCTGCAAAGTGTAAATGTTTAGTTTGGATTTGAAGTAGCAGTTCTCAAATAAAACAAATACAGCAAAACTCAAGTTGCTGGTTCCTCAACTGGACTGTAGTTTAAAGATTTGCTACCATGATGCCATTACTTCATTTACTGCTTTGTGGTAGCGTTAAAGAACAAAGCTTAAGATCCACTTTTCCAGAACCATACTTTGTATCCTGGTACACTATCTTAAATCTTGATCTATTTTTATAACATTTTGGATCACAAGCAATTGCTGTTGATGAAACTCCCTTGTGCTGCATGTCTTCTGGTGCCGTCAGCCTTTGGTGGAGGGGTGGAATGAACAGCAGGAAACAATTAGTTTCTGTGACAGAAACTTCAAGAGTTTTAGGGTGAAGGATGAAAGCCAGCATGTGAAGTTTGCTGCACCAGCTCCCAGCTAAACCTGTTCCACTGACTGGAGGTGCACTTACTGACAGAGCAATGTTTATCAACCTTGTTTCTCTGCTTATTTTGGGATGCAGGTGTGGATTTTTGATGGACCTGGTGGTACAGGTCGTGTATTGAGAAGCCGAATGGGACACAGTGCACCACCAACAAAAATCAGATACCATGGGCAAAATGGAGAGCAAATTCTTAGTGCAGGTATGAGTTCTCATTTTTGTTTATCAGCCTGATTTCTTGCTGTGATAAAGAAAATGCACACAACTAAGTGTCTCTGTTTTATTAGTAAACTAGATCATATTTCATGTGTTGTGTATATGTATTTATGAAACATAGTAAGTAGTTAATGTAGACAGTGTCATTATTACTGTAGCAAACTGTTTCACTTAAGCTGAAAAGTTCGAAGCAGAATAACATCGGAGCTGCTTTTATTATCTGTATTTATGTATTTGATAAATAAAAATCGATCCATTATCTCCTGAGAAACTATCAGCTGGTCAAAATGAAAACCTGTAACAGCTAGGGAAATATAGTTGTGACAGGAAAAAAATAAACAGCATAATGCATTTAGTAACTGAGAGGAGCCACACTGCTTTTCCCACTAGTTTGAGCAAGCTTTGTTGCTTGTACTGTCTTTGTAATTTATTATGACTCAGTTGTGTCTGTATTATATATATTCAAGGCTGCTTCTTACCGAGGTATTAATCTAGAAGTGTAAAAATGCATAAGTGACTACCCTTCCTTAGAAACTAGCATATTTAAAAATCTCTTAAAGGACCCCTTAGGAAATGATGTGCTAGATCAGACTTTTGTACTCCAGTGCACTTAAGTAAGGGAATGGTAGAGACTCTTCACCTAGTCGTCACTTACTGTTAAGCGGTGAATTGTTTACGTGGGCAACATTTGACAATGTTACACTATGTTTTGATGAAATGTTACATCCAGTATGGCACAGCAATACATGGTGCTAAAACTACATACTGAAATCTCTTGCTGGCCATCCAACTAGTAACTTGGATTCAAGTAACAAGTTCCTTGACAGTAATTCAGCTCACAGAAGATAAACCACAGTATCAGTTAAATCTTACTTAACCAATCTTCACGTTTGCTTTTGCAGTTTACTGCAAAACATATGGAGAGGACACAGAGGCAACCACTAAAATGAAAAGGATCTCAAGCTCTGAGATCTGATGTGTCTGCAGTGTAAAGAGATTGTCTCTCTACATTCCTTTCTGAAACAGTGGTAAAACTTTGTGCAGGAGAAATGAGGTAGCAATGCTGTGAGGTGTCTTTCAGGTGCTAGTGGTTTTCTTAGAACAGACATCTCTACAAATTAACCTTGTAAAATTTCACTGTTGTCACAGAATTACCTCATGCTTAACCTTTCTCCCAGTTCCGAATACACAGATCTTGACTTCCGTCTCCATCACAGCAGCAAGGAAAGGTTGCTAGAATAGTATAATTGTTCAATTGTCTTTCAGATTCTTTAAGTTCACTTTGACTAATTTGCTGTTTCTTTACTTATTTGGAGTAGTAAAAGTGTTTTGTGATTCTTGTGATTTTTAAGAATCATCTCAATGCCTTTAATTTTGCATGTGTTGTGCAGTTTTGTTTTCTGTTGGGTTTTGGTTCTGCCTTGTCTATGTCTCCCCCACCAAGTGGACCTGTTTGATAGTTTCAAATTTGAGCTTTCTGTCTCTATATTAAATTCCTATCAGTTCTGTGAACACTGGTCACTGGGTAGAGTAGGAGAGTCCCATTAGTGTCCTGGTTACAGGAAAGATGGACAACCCAGCTTTTACCATTTTCATTTGGGTTAGCTTGCTGAGTAACCTGGATGTAGTTCTTAATCAGTCACAGCATGTATTGGTTAGAAAAATAAAGGAAGGAATGTTGTAGTTATTGAAGGGAGTATATAACGTCATGAGAAAGCTTTGGAAGTATTATGGAGGTATTTGAAGGATGAAACACTTTATTTAATGTTCTTATTGTTGAAAGCTGGATACAGGTAGATATTGTGGTAGAGAAAGGAGCAGGGACAGAGGAATTAACATGGAAAAGATGTCTATAAAGAGGTGTCATTCTGGTCATGTGTGGGGCAAAACTGTAGGAATGGAATGTAGGCCGTAGAAAACTAGGCTTCGTTAGTTATGCTGCTTATAGTGTATCTATTTTTTCTTGGACCAGAATTTTTAGTTGCTTATTACTTATCCTTTTATTTTCATTTCTCAAATAGATTATGCCTAAGTTGATTTTTGCCCTTCTCAATTCTCCTAATTTTTTGTCAGGTCAAGATGGAACATTGCAGTCCTTTTCAACAGTGCATGACAGGTTCAATAAAAGTTTAGGACGTGGTGAGTATTTCAGTCAAAGTACAAGTATTGGTGAAAAAAAGCTCTGAAAAGTGTTTATGTAAATGTTAAGCAGGCTTTATTTTCCCTTTAACTGTTGTATAAAAATTAGTTGCCTCAGTTGTTCTGTAAATTCAGTCCTTCCTGCAAAGTGTACTTCCAGATTTGTTTGTACTTAAAAAAAGTAATTTCCATAGCCTGGCACTATATACTCCTTCACCATGGGAAATGTTGGGCATGACTTCTGTATTTAAAATGTATAAGGCATTAGCTGACATTAAGTATGTGTAATTACAACTTTTTACCATATTCCCCTTCTATTCAGTTGACTAAATTGATATTTCATAGCTTGAGTTCCTTTGATCTAATGTAGAGTTTAACTCAAAACACATCTTGCACACAGTGCCATGATATAGTTTGGAGAGCAAGGATCAGAAAGACTAAAATAATTCTTAGTTTTAAGTGTTTATCTATATGGTTGTATATGTATTTAGATCTGTTTGAAAAGACATATGCAGATTAATTGGTTTTGTATATATATCCTTTGGGTATAAATTTGAAATTCCCAATTCTTTGGTTATTGAAGGGGCTGGGTGTTACATATTGCTTTGTATAGTCATGTCTGTATGACCATGTTTTTAGCTGTAATGGGGGAACTTCTGCCTCAAGACTTCAGCACAAGATCCTGGAACAAACAGACTGAGTAGTACATCTGTGTAAAAGGCTGGTGATTTGTTCAGCATCACATGAATGTTGACAGGAACTCTGATACTATTCTTACCTCTTCAAACCCTAGGGAACAGCACTGCTGTGTTTATATAGGCCAGATTTTTCTGTTTAATAGGAACGTTATGTTTTGTTAACAATCCTTTTTAAACCATTATTCTCATTTCTCATCATGAGACTGAGACACTTATCTTCTATTTCTAAGGTTCGATTAACAAAAAGAAATCAAAAAAGAAAGGTCTTAAGCTTGACACGATGGCACTTCCACCAATTACAGCCTTTGCTTCAGGTAAGTGGTCTTTCACATACATTACAGAGTAAATGTTAATACAGTATCATCATATATTCTTTAACCCTCAAGACACTACTGTTTTGAAAGCTCATGATATAATAACATGAGATTATTAAGCATCTGTGGCCTTTCATGAGTTGTTGTCAGGTTAAAATTACATTTTATTTTGTAAAGTTTTCCAATATTTCTAAAAGAGCATTTTCTTTTGAACGTCTGTCTTGCTCTTTGGCTTGAAAATCTCCTGCCAGAATCTTTTGGTGTATATATTATTCCAGCTGGAGAACCAGC
Organism: Corapipo altera; assembly: GCF_003945725.1. Classification (NCBI taxonomy): domain Eukaryota; kingdom Metazoa; phylum Chordata; class Aves; order Passeriformes; family Pipridae; genus Corapipo; species Corapipo altera. The sequence goes on along the minus strand of NW_020884921.1, from coordinate 76,157 downwards.
AATTAGAGGGGGGATAAAGATCATTTTCAGCTGAGGAAATCTTAGGAACAATGTCTGATTTTGATTCCTCAGCTCTTTCATTTGAGTGACTTTTCAATGTCAAAGTTCAAGTAATCTGTTAATTTGCAATTCAGTATGCAGATAAGGAGCCTAACTTTTTTGAAGCAGAATTACAATTATCTTTGCTTCATCAAAATGTGCTTCCTTAAAATAATGACCTCCTCTTGAAGTCTGTTTTGTCTCAAGTATAAATATTTTCTTTTCTGAGGGTGGTTTATTGTTTCCTGTGTTGAAAGATCTGGATTTACAGTTTTGTGTAGCCATTTGACACATATGACATTCATATTTGTAGTGATACAGACATTTATACTTCAGTGATACAGACTGTCTGTACATACTAGTTGCAAATATCTCTGTGTATTTTTAAAATTTCTATTTAAATATAATTAATTTTGAATTAATTATTTTTAAATTAATATTATACCTTCCTGTATTTGGAGACATAAAACCCCCATTTATTTAAATATGTTATGGAGTTGTTTCCTTTTTGCTGTCTTGTCTTTGGTAAAATGAACCTGTTTGTATCTCCTTTTAGTCTTTGAAGTTCAAGAAATATCCAGTTTCAAACTCTCTATTTTTTTTATGTATATATTATGGAAAAAAGGCAAAGTTGCTTATTATTTAGACTTTTATATATAATATTTGACTGCAAAGTTTGGATACTGACCTTTGGAGAAATAAATTTTCCTGAAAATGCAAAAAAAGCGTTTTGCTGTGTGGAGCAGATTTAGCTCTTAATCCCAGCTTTAATTTGTTATATAGTGGCTTCTGCTGCTTCAACAACTGAAGAAACAGCTAACAGACTCAGCTGGAAGTGTGTACAGATGGAGCAATTTAAGCCACTTGCATTGGAATACGCTTTTCAAACTCCATAGGCTAAAACATACAAAGACATAAGACATCCAAAAAAATGCTTGTGTTTCTGTTAGCAATTTATTTGCACTACCACATGCACAACATTTTGCCAGGTGTTTTTTTCTCTATGGCAGCCTTTCAACTGTGCAACAAGAACAATAAATATGAATTGTTCTGTCTAAAGTTATTTCAAAATACTCTTTCCTAAGATATCAGAAAGGCTTGTTTGACTTTAGAATTATTGTTTGTAAAAGGACTATATGTTGCATTTGCAGAAGTGGCACATCAGAGTGACTGGGATGCTATTATTGCCTGCCATCAAGGGTATATAACCTGTACAACTTGGAACTATCAGAAAACTTCCATGGGAGCTCATAAACTGAGACCTGAAGAATTTAACAAGTACAAACCTATTGATATATATGCAACAGTAAGTTTATTTCTTATAATGTTTCTTCAGCATTATGTAAAATGTTTTACAACTTGAGTTGGACACAATGACATTGTGTTGAACCCACAATGAGGGCAATACAGTACTAAGCTTTACCTGCTTCGTAGACAAGTAGTTACTGTGGCACACTTCATGTGCTAGGCATTGAGCAACTCCTATATCTTGTGATAAATTGTTTTTCTGACCTTGTGTGTAGTAGTTAAGTGGTAGTAAGTAAAGTTAAGTAAAATAAAGATAATTTTAAGTACCTGGTTTTCTTTTGGCTACTGGATTGCTTTGGATTGTATTTTTCCAAAGACAGCTAGACCGTTGTTTCTTTGTTTCTTGCTATTTAAACTCTGTGTGAACTTACCTTATTTTAGGGTGCCACGGACAATATGGACATTCAAAGAGGCATGCAGTCACCATGCTTACACTTTATCTTAGGGATTAAATTTGTGGATGTCTTGATTTTTTGGGTTACAGTGTTGATATTATTACGTATGGCTTCGTTGGATGTCACTAAACTTTCATCATCAAGCAGTGGCCTTCGTATTACATGTTGACTATTTGCTTATTTTAAGAGTTCCTCCCTCTACTTTTCTGAGATGTAAGTTGTTGGTTCTGTACAGGTTTCCTTGAAGAAGTCTAATAAAAATATATTAGTATTTTGTATTTCTACATATTTTGTATGCTACGTATCATCTAGCAACTTTGCTAATTGATATGCACTCAGAGAATCTTTTTTCATAGGTTCTTTGTTTTGTTGTTTTTTTTTTTTATTCCCTTGAAAGGCAGTTGATATTACCTCATGTGGTAACTTTGCTGTAATTGGGATGTCAACTGGACAGGTGGATGTGTATAACATGCAGTCTGGCATTCACAGAGGGCGTTATGGCAAAGAAAAAGGTAAGGATTGCTAGACTTTTAAAATACTCGCTCAGAAAAGAACAGCAGTAACCTGTTGTTCTGTCAGCTAAGATATTTAACATAGGTTCTGAGGTGAATTTGGGATTTTTTTTCAGTGTCTCTGATTACCATACTGTCCTATGTTGCACTGCAGTCAGAAACCTCATTTGAAGGACGGGATCCTTGCTAGTTTTAACAGGTCTGATGTTAGCAAATCCTTGGTTTTAATTAACACAAAATTGTCAGTTCCAAAATGGTTAACACCAAAATGAAATCCTCTGGCCTCCGCTCTTTTTGAGATAAGCACATTTCTTGGCTGCTTGTTACAAGGTTCTATCTCTTGAGATAAATTTTCCCATCTGTTTTATGCTCCCTGCTTAAAAATTAAACAGTATTTTACGTGAGTGGGAAATTAAAATCCTAAACAAGTATTTCTTTGCATATGGTATTATTTTTAATTATCCAGCTGCAAAATTATGACGTAATGTGGCAGTGTTCTGTCGTTTCCTTTTAATGGTTGCATACATATATATTTCACGTCATATATCCTCATGCATGTGTTTTGGTCCTCAAGATCTGAATGTTTTGTTGTAGAAACAAGGAAAGAACCTTTAAATGTTACTGGATTTTTAAAAGCATAGGAAACATGAAGTGTTCTCCTAATAAAATAATTGGTTGATAACAGGATGAGTTTTCTAATTTTATTTACTGGCCAGTAGCTCTAGGCATAGATAAAGAAATAAAATTGATCCAAACCCAGAGGAGCTATGTCTTGTCTTTACACTGCAGTGTAAAGTGGCCTAGGAAAACTTCCAGACTTTGTGCTGGAACCAAAGCTGGAAATTTTTTCTGGAGTGGTCTGGCCTCCTGGAGGCATTCCCCTAAGTGATTCAAAAAGTCTCTCAAATCTCACACTCACAAAAAGCTCCCCAAAACTGAAAACAGAAGTATGAACAGCTTCAGCTGCTCACAAATTTTTACTTGTATTCCAGGTGTTTACTTGAAAGCAGTTTGATTTCTGTACAGGTTAAAAAAATATGATATTGGAGCAATCCTGTCAGGTGGCTTTAGAATTCTTTGTCACTTGCTTACTGCTCATTCAGTGTAGTTTGGCAAAGACATACAGAATAGTTTTTGGCATTCAGTTGATTTCTACGCTAAGTTTAAATTCTGAAATAATACTCTCTTTTCTCTTGATTTGCAGCACATGAAGGGGCCATTAGAGGGGTAGCAGTGGATGGATTAAACCAGCTGGTAATCACAGCTGGTAGTGAAGGATTAATTAAATTTTGGAAATTCAAAACTAAAGAGCTAGTTTACTCCACTGAACTTTCTTCTTCTCCAAGTGCAATTCTGCTTCACAGAGATAGGTAAGAAACTGAAGCTATTCCATGTGCATGTTGTTTTGCTGTACATATTTGTCTGAAATGGCAACCAGCATTCTAGTTAAGTTTATGTATTTGATCCTTTGAAATATAACTGACTACTAGACACAAAACAAAATTATTACAAGATATTTTATTAGACTGGAAGAGTGTAATAATGATATTATCCGAAATTATTTTAGGATAAAAGATACCTGGAGCAATGTTAGGATATTTTTTGTCTCTTGAGTATTCACTATCATATGCATTAATGTTTCTTGGCAGTGGTATTCTGGGAATTGCCTTTGAGGACTTCAGTATTAGTGTTTTGGATATAGAAACCAGGAAGATTGTCAGGACATTCTCAGGACACCATGGACGGATTAATGACATGGTAATTATTAACTCATTTTCTGTAAAGGTGACATAGATACGTAATTAATTTTAAAGATAATTAATTTCTCTGCAGGTATTAAGTCACTGAGTATTATATTCAGCTGTGAGTTGTGGAGTTGTTGTTCAGCTCTACAGCAGTTTTGGCCATGTTAGTTTTCAAGTTAAAATGTATAGTGTTGGAATGGCCATCTATTTTTAATGTACTTTGGGATTTTACTATAATTTTGCCAGAAGCTGATTTTGGGTCAAACAAAATAAAGCATTAGGAATAATGAAAAACACATTGAGAAGCAAACTTGTACAGTAGTCTCAGCTGTGTACATAGAAGAGATGAGTCAGGTGTAAACAGATCTAAGATTACACCACACAATGACCATTCCTTATTTACATCTTATGTAATAGTGTTTTGTAGAGTTCATTGCAGTAGTTTTTAATTCTAAATGCTACTAAATGAGTATTTATTTCATTTTTTCAATTTTATGCTTAGTGATTTTCATCACTAACAGTCAAAGCACTTTGGTCCTGACTTTTGTAAGTCAGATCTGTCCTTTGTCATATATTTAAACCTGTTTTGAAATAGCTTTTCTCGCTTTCAACAGTGTGTTGTCAGTTTTGGTTTATCACCTGAACATTTCATCCTGGTGTTAGACAGCAGTCTAATCTTGACAGTGCCTCTTGTAGGGATTGGCTTGTCCATTGTGCCATTAAATTGACTATTTTATTTTAGACTTTCAGTCCTGATGGTCGTTGGCTAATAACTTCATCAATGGACTGCACCATTAAGACTTGGGACCTTCCGTCTGGATGGTGAGTCACTTTAAAAACATATAGCAGAACTAATAATCTCATGTCTGATAAATGGCAAAAAGCCTTCTGGCTTGATTATCTGTCACCAGCTTGTGCTATGTGATATTCAAAGTTGCACATGGTATAACAACTCAGTTCTCAGTATTTTAGTTGTGTCCAATGCAAGACCCTTTTTCTGGGTCTGCAGAATAACAGCATCTTTAAGATCTGTTGAGGACACCTGGAGTTTTCATATAGTGTCAGTGAGTGTTAATTTGTTCTTTGTCTGGAACCAGCACTATAATCTAAAGGTCAAGAGGTTGCTTAAGCTGAACTGCATTGTGATATGCTGAAGTATTCATGGGATCATAGAGTGTTTTGAGTGGGAAGCGAGCTTCAAAGATCTAATTCAACTACCGTGATGTGGACAGACACTTCTTTCACTAGACCAGGTTACTCAAAGCCCCATCCAACCTGGCCTTGAGCACTTCCAGGAATGGGCCATCCACTTGGCAACTTGTTTGTGCAACCTGTTTCAGTGCCTCACCACCCTCATCATAAAAAATTTCTACCTTGTATCCAATATAATCCTACACCCTTTCAGTTCAACACTGTTGACCCTTATCCTTTCACCACAGGCTCTGTTAAAAAGTCTAACTCAACCTTTCTTGCAAGCCCCCTGTAAATACTGAAAGACCACAAAGTCATCTCCCCAGAGCCTTCTGTTCCCCAGGGTGGACCCATACCAACTCTCTCAGCTTCTCTTCGTAGGAAATGTGTTCCAGTCATTTTCCTGGACTTGCTCTAACTTCATATCTGTCTTGTTCTGGGAGCCCCAGAGTTGGATGCAGTACTCCAACTGGTTTTGTAAATAGAAGCCTGTTTTCACTTACATTCATTTTAGCACACAATAAGGCTTTACATCAGTTATATTTTTAATTGCAACTGCCAAAAATTCTCCTTCATGATCCGCTGTGAGTAGGCTTCTCCCAGAGTAAATTTGGCTGAGAAATATAAGAGTACACACAGGAAGTTCAGGAGCCCAGAAAAAAACAAGGTGAAAAGTAACTTAGAGTTCTGTCAGTGCATTTTTTTAGCAGCACGTCAGATAGATTTATTTTTTTTAAGTAATTTAAGGTAGTGCTATGCAGCGTGCAGTTCTGGTGATCACTAAATGGTTTCACTGGATTGATTAGTTGATGTCATGTGGTCAATAATTTTGTATACTGTTCAAGTTTTACTACCTAAAGTGTGTTGAGTATCAACAAACAAATCACATGTTCTTACATGATGAATGACACTAGTCTAAAATAGGACAGTGTGATGCTTTCACTCTAGGCCTTCCTGGAGACCAACTTGTAACCAGGAAGGAACTAGGGTAATGACTTAGGAAGTATTCCATGCTATTCCTTTCTGTAACACAACATATAAAAAGACGCAGATAAGAGGGTTGGCTCTCTTCTCTCTTCCTGTGGCTGAAGGCGACAGGTCTCTCCGTAGACGGGCTTTGCTTATATAGGCCAGGGCCTGCTACTCAGACCTGCCGTTATCTCCAGTCTCTCCGGGAGGCGTGGGGGAGTTGGCTGCTGCCTTGCACAGCTCTGCTTTCCGGATCAGGGAAGTATTGAATTTGTTTTTATATTTATTGACTAGCTCTCTATTAACAAGTATATTGAGGAGATATTTGTTTTTAGGCTTCTTTTTATCCCTGTTTCCCCCTCCCTTTTCCCTTTTTTTCCCTCCTCCTGGGAGCTCCCTGTTGTGGATAATATATTCAAATTGTATATATATAATTGTAAATATATATTTTTTATTAATAGAATCCCGTTTGGTTCAAACTTCTTTCAGTTTTTTTCCTGTGGTTTGTTTTTTCTTCCCTCTCTGGGAAGCAGACCCTATTGTCAAGTTTCGGAGACTTGGCGGGAAGCCAGCTCGAAACTTGCACAGATAGGATGGACATTAAGTGTTGTCTTTCCAGTATAAATGGGAAGAAAATTAACACTCTGTTTGGACTTCATCTTTCTAATACTCTTTCCCTTCCAAAATAATATGCCTGCAAAAAATTGCAGTATTAATTAATATCAGTTACTTCATTTCTTTGATAACATAACACTTTGCAGTAATAATCTGTTCATAATGTTTTTGAAAGTACCCTAACAATAGTTCTTGTTTACATGTAACAAAATTACATATTTTGTCTCTTCTCTCTGATGGCAAGAAATTCAGATCAAGCTGAAATCTAGGAAGATATATGACAAACCCTGGTTTTGAAAGTACTTAAGTTAAATTATTCTTCCAGAATGTAAAGGCAAGGTTTTCCCTTAACTGTAGGAAGAGGAGTGTATTGTGTTGTGGTTTGAGAGCCCCAAAATCCAGTTCTCGAGTCCAAGCCCCTCCCACCCCCCACATCTCAATCCAGTGTGAGATGAGTTTTCCAGACACCACACAAGACTCAAAATGGGGGGAAAGGAAATTATATTACAATGACTGTACAAATAAATATTACAATACATCATATACAATCATAACTATCTCTCCTATTATAAATCAGTATTTGCAATGGATCAATCTCTTCTCCCTTCAATGAAAGTCCAGAAGGGAAAAGGAAAGATCCTTTCCACTCTTAAGAGCAGCAGTGTCTCTAGGGCAGCAGTCTCTCTCTCTCTCTCTCTCTCATGCAGCAGCTGTAGCTGGACCTCTTTCCATTATACACAAGGGGGGTCTCCAAGCCCCTCTCGGCCCTTCGATTCCAAGCGAGGGTCTTTCTCTTCCGTGGGCTGTGCTCACTGGGACAAAGGTCGCTTCACCACGTCATATCACGAAGTGCAGGAGTCTTCATGGTGGTCCCTATCCTCAGGGGATTCAAGCTCCCTTGCAGAGCTCCTGTGCTCTGTCATCAGGCTGCTAGCTTAGCAGCAGCAGGGCGGGGGGCGAAGTCCTCCTCCACATTCCTTTTGGCCGTCCTGGTCCAGCTTTCCAGGATTCCTGAGCTTCTCAGCTCCCCTCCCTCTGGTGCGTGCTGCATTTTAGGACTTCCATCAAGTGGGAGTCCACCACCCTTCCTCTCTAGGAGGGATCCCCAAGGAGTTTGGGGAGTTTATTTCAGTTCTTACCCAGACTCTCTCTCTGTAGAGCTTAGTCCTGCTCTGTCTCCATCACACATTTCTCTGTGTCTCTCCTCCTCGGCTGCAATGCCGGCTTTGCTGCTTCTCCCTCATCTCTTGGCTTTCAGCCATAGCCTCCGTTCACTGCTGTTTCTGTCGCTGCTTCTGCTGCTGCTCACAGTGGAGAAACATCCCCCAGCTCTTAGCTACAGATACTTAGCCCAGTCTAACACTGTTCCAAGTCCCTGTAGCCCCTCAGCCGGGGGCTGGGGGGGGCCCAGCCCTCAGTGGGGCTTCAGGCCCCTCTCTCTTCGTGGCCTCAGAACATGGCCACCTCTCCAACAACAACTACCACATCACCTTCTTTTCTGGTCTGCTTCTGGTGATATGTTTATATTTTGCAGGAGCGCTGATTGAGTCAACCCCCTTGGGGGTTACCATTTTATAACTCCAGGGGGAAAACGTTTTTCCCCCACCACAATTGACAAGAAAGAACAGCTTTTAATAAAAAGCCTGATGCTTGCTTTACTCCTGTGAGTCATACGTAGAAGAATTGACTTACAAACTCGGTGTTCTAAAGCCTCAGCTTTGATACTGTTCTTATAAAAAGATGAAAAACATGTTTCTAGAATCCTACTTTACAAAAATTACTAACTGACTTAGATAAATTGTATGGCATCTCTTAGTTAAACATATGTTTTTACTTGGGAATGCCGCTTCACTGTCCTTATATATTGTAAGTATTCCTAGTGGATGTTTTGAATGTAGAGCTTTTTGAAAATCAGGAAAGAATTGCCAATTTATGTGAAGAAAGACGAAGCAGGAACTTGGTGTATTTTATGCTGAAAGGGATGAATCTCTTACCTGAGATTTGAAACCTGTATCTACCAACATGCCGAAGGAAATGTTGGGGAAAAAAATGCAGGGGAAAAAAGGCTTTTATTTTTAACATAGTCTGTCAAACCATCACAGGAGTGCATAGTATTTAAGAAAATACATGCCCGCAGGATTTTACATTTTAAACTGCTTTGTTACATCAGTATTTTTTCTATGGTTAGTGAGCAAAACAAGGTTGTAGAACTAGCTGCTCTCATCAGTTCTCACTTTACTTTTGATTTTGGTCCATAAGCAAGAGCAAGGTATTCCAGCTCTCCATTTTTCTTTTTGTTTCTCTCGGTAAACTAGTTGTCAAATTCAGCTTTTACTTACATTTTGAAGTAAATAAAATTTATACCTCAACAAGTGACAAGCATGCTATGAACCTGGACTGGAGTGGAAGTCTGGCAGGGCACGCATCATCCAGGACTTATGGCATCATCCAGAACTCAAGTGTCGCTCTGTTAGAATAGTCACATACTACTGAATATTTTAACCTTGGTTTTGCATGGTATTTTTTCAATTTTCTGCAATAGTGAAAGGAATGGTCAAGGAGTAGTATATCAGGCTGAAGATATGGTAATGTCAAAACTGTTGCAGTTAATCAAATTTTGCATTGTACAGTCCATTCTTTACTTGGGAAACATTAGGTGCAAGTATTACCCAGCTGTATGTGAAATGTATTGAGAAAGGGAATTATCAGTTAATGGCAGAGCATTAAAAGATGAGGTCAGAGCAACATGGGGCTGTTTGGGAGCTCAAAATTTATGGCCACTGAGAAGGTTAGCATTAGCCATAAGGAGTTAAATGTGGACAGATGGTTCATCACATTTTCCACAGAATGTGGATGTCTAAGGAGGTGCCAGTTTTAGAGAATTTTATAGCGATGAGTGGTTTGATGCACAGTACTGTTCACTTGCTAAGTTTATATAATATATTTGAATACATCTAATGCCCTGGTTTGTGTGCATACTTCCAGTGTCCTGTTTGCATTCAGCTGTAATTCAAATATGCATAGATAAACAAGTTCATCTTGCTGAGAATTTCTCTGTTGTGTTTCTTCTCCCTAGCCTTATAGATTGTTTTTTGGTGGACTCTGCAGCTGTGAGCCTTACTATGTCACCTACAGGAGATTTTCTAGCTTCAGCACATGTGGATGATCTTGGAATTTATTTGTGGTGAGTGTATAATACTTATGTTTCTACACAGATTTTCAGATGGGAAAGAATTCTTTTAATCACCTTCATTGCAAATAGAGAATTGCTCTGTGAAGTATCATCTCCACTTTTGTCTCATTGTAATTAAGGGAGATACTCTGTATTGCTGAGATTCATAAATCTTGAAATTTCCGCTGTTAAGGTATTTATTCTGATAATTAAATTATCTTTTTTTCTAAATATTTCTTTCTTATTCTTAAAAATTCCTGTTATGCCATTCCTAAAGTTTTTCTTTGTCTCTATTTTTTTTTAACCCCTTTGGAATGTCTTTATTCAAATAGTGTTTCTTTTTGAAGTGCTTTTCTTGTCCTGCTTCACACACTTTATTTGAAAGTTGTGATTATTTCTCTTTATTAGTGATAAATGAGCACAGAGGTAACGTGTTTTAGTTCAATTTCCTCCTGATAGGGTTTTGAAGCAAATGACTGCTTAGGTCAGTACTGGAGTAACATACCATTTAAGTGTTTTGGGGTTTTTCCCCTTTCATTTGATAGGTCTTTCAGGTTACATATGTTGACTGTAGTTTTGCCTGAGGCGTGTTCAACTGTTAGACCTTCCTTGTGAATAATAACAAGTATTTTTACCTAGCCCTGGTTTATATTGGCAGATAAAATAATTTGCCAGAGAAATAATTCAGCAGAATGACTTGTGTACATGTTCCTTAGTCATTATTAAATGTTCTTGGCAATAATACTTCAGCACAGCCTTTATGTTTCAGATTTTCAGGTGATATCTGTTGATGCGTTTAATTTCTTGCTTATCTGGTAGATTAGAAAAACTGATCTTGACTAGAACCTGGTGAATTGCCATAATGCAATAGTTTTAGACTGCAGTAAAAATCATGTCTAAAGTGCTTGTTCCCATTCACCTGAAGATTGTTTTTAAAATGCCTGTCTTATTTTTCAGGTCAAACCGTTCTCTGTATTCACTTGTGTCATTACGACCCCTTCCTGCAGATTATGAGCCTTCTTTGGTGACACTCCCTAGCACCTGCCCTGTGCAAGGTAATTTTCAGATGAAAGCCTATTTCATTTTGAGTTTGCTATTATATTTCAATTAGAAGATGATTTGCTTCCTCAGTAACAAACTCATTGTGTCTTACTATGCCTTCTCTGAGCTGTTCCTAATGCTTCCACCATTTTTGGCATGCTTACTCATATGCTAATACTATTTACTAAAATCTAGTCATGTTTCTATGTTCAGACATGTGGAATTACATTGTGATGATTTCAACATCTTTGAGAAGATTTTTTTTTTAGTGGAAAAACATTGTGCTATTTGCTGGCTTTCTTTAATCCCAGACTTGTGTAAATACCTTATGTTTTGACGTTTGTGGGGCCAGTTTGAAATTGACGTTACTGTCTGGCACTGGGAGGGATATTGTTCTTTATTCCACTTCCCTCGCAACTTGTTTCTCTCCTTGTGTGCCACGGTATATTCACTGCTATGTGTTGTCTTGTTGGCGAGAGAATTGGGTTCAGCTGACCCTGCCTTTCTAGATTCCTAGTGAAGGAAAGGCCTAAATGGCATTTTAGCTGCATTTAATCGAAATGATTGTGCTTCTGAGGTCCTCTAGGTGGCGATCTTGTCTGCCCAAGTTTTGCAGTGCTTGCATTTCTCCATCTGGAGGAGAAACAACTAGCCATGGGCCACTAAAAGAGCGAGGAACATGCTTGATGAAGACTGCTTTATTAAGCACATACTTATTTGAGATACTTAAATTAGGGAGACAGGATTTCATCCAAAACCTCTGAATGTTTTTAACTTGATTCTGGCTGAAAGCTTTAATCTACTTCCTGTTTTCAGCAAATGTCAAGTTCCTGTTTAGATGCTCAGAGCTCTTAATGGTTTTTACAGGTCTTGGTTGTTGTAGGCTTTTCTGTTAGATTCATTGTTTTAACCATGTAGCATTTTGCAAAAAAAAAAAAGGGAGAGTAGTAGAAATGTTTGGTCAAGACCACAAAGGAAGTCCAGAGAAAATCTTATGACAGACATTTTGTTGTGGGATGTTGTGCTTTAATGTTGAGATTTTCTTCATTTTTATGTGCCACTTCAGTCATACCTGTGAAGAGATTGTGATGAGGTTATGAATATGGTACATATTTAAATGCAAAAGTTTTACACCTTTGTAAAGTTTGTAGAACTAAAATTTCTGTGTATATATTTAAAAAGGTTAACAAAATTTTAACAGTAATACATTGTTTTTTTAGAATTCTATAAATTGTTTTGATATAATTTCAGCCGAAGTGGACAAATCTTATCAGTCTTTAAAAATTTTGTTTATCCAATTCTGCATTTTAGCTATAGGTTTTTAAAATTATTTCATAGGGTTAACAAGATTCTGTAGCTTTTCAGCTCTAAGTTATGCTAGCACTTATATCCATAACTGTTATGCATTTGTTATTCAAAAACTGCAAGATACATAATAATACTGGGTTTGATTTAAAAAAAAAAAATATGTGGAGTATGTATGTTCATAAATGATATCTGTTCCTGAAAGATGAGGAAATGTCAGGAGAAGAAGAGCCGTGTGATGAAATGATAGAATATGTCACACCTGAGCAGTTGGAAGAGCAGCTGGTGACCCTTTCCTCATTACCGGAATCAAGATGGAAAAACCTCCTCAACCTTGATGTTATCAAGGTACTGAAACTGTGGAAAAAATAGCAAACAGACAGATATATTTCCCCTTGTTCTATGAGATGCATTACTGATTTGTGAAATTTGATTCCTCTTTTCAGGTATTTTCAAGATTTTGCTGTAGAAAGCCATAAGGTGCTTTTCAGAATTCCTGGGATTTGGGAGAGGAGTTGTTTGTCTTCTAAATAGTATCTTCACATTTACTAGCAAAACTTTTACTTATGTATTACTTTTCAGTTAGTGTTTAGAGTTTTCATAGTATTTTAAAAATGAAACTCTTGACAAAAAAAAATTCCCATGTATTCTTACTATGATGATGATTATTTTAATTCAAATATCTAATTAACAGAAAAAAAATAAACCAAGAGAGCCACCAAAAGTTCCGAAGGCAGCACCTTTCTTCATACCAACAGTTCCTGGTCTTATACCCCGATACATTCCACCAGAGGAAGAAAAAGATACACAGGTAAAACCAACAAAAATTATAACTTTTTTTATCTAGTATATTTTCAAAGAAATCTTAAATGCTTTTTAGTGCTGAGTGAAATTCCTGCTGACTTTAAAGTGCCAGTTTTAACTCATTCCATTAATGCATATTTGCCAAAGTCTTTTATTCTGTCAGTAGGAAAATAATCTAAGTTGTAAAAATATATTTTCATATTCATGTACACTCTTTTAATACTTTTGTGGTCTAGTCAAAGGTGGTAAACCTTGGAGTACTGGCACAGAAATCTGATTTCTGCATTCATCTAGAAGAAGCCCTGAGCACTAATGAATGTAAGTTAATAAAATACTTAAATAAAAATGCTGATGCTGCTTATGTTTTGAAATACATGTGCTTTCTAAAGTCAGAATTGTAACACATGGGAGGAAAAAATATGCATAGTACAGTAGCAAAGAGAATGACCTGATTAATGCATAGATAGCCAATCTAGATCAAGATCCATTGGTAGTCCAGCTTACCTGCAGCATGGAATCCTTACAGAGAAATGCTGGCTAAAACCATTCTAGGAAGAGAAGGTAGTGCTTCTGAGATCATTAGCCTTTTTGGAGATGGTGGTGGTCTTGCCCAGAAAAGTGCTGTGTATTATTTGTAGGGGAAGGAAGGGATTGATTTGGTAAAGAGATAGTCTGGTGATTTACTGAAACATGAAAAACATAATGTCCCTAGCAAGTTCTCCTAAGGGCTACTTCTCTAGGCATTCAGCAAACTTACACCTTTAATTAATTGCTTTACAATTTAAAGCTTAAGAAGAAATGATATAAAAATAAGGTGTTGAATTTCTTTGGAACCTATTTTGAAATTTAATCACTTAAATTGCCTTTGACGTGTACCAGCTTAACTTGTGCTCCTACAGAATCATTGAAACTTAGTTGTTTTGAAAATGATTGCTAACATAGCTACCTTGGAAATGTAAATGGAGATTCACTGGCAGTTTGTCTACAAAGCAGTTCTGTTGGGAATTCTATTACCCCTTCTTGAACTCTTTTGAGTTGACTAGCTTACTCAACTGCACTTGAAACATTTTGTGTGCAGAACTTTGTCTGTCACAAATGAGGTGTGTTTTTATGCTGTGTTTTTAGGATTTCTATTTGATAGTATTCTATTAAACTGCTTCGGGTGAATATTTAAGAACCCTACCAAGCATCTAGAGGCTGGCTGTACCAGGGAGCAAGTGCACTCTTTCCCATATTGTATGTGTACCAATTTCATAACATGTTCCGTGCTTAGTTTTTTTAATAGCACAGAAGTTATTTAATGTATCTGTTTAGTACTGTTCATATCATAATTACATTTAAAACTAGCAAATGATTTTCATAGGAATCAAATACAGATTTATACCACCTAAAGAATCTTAGCCAGTGTCTAATACCATTAGTTACCAAGATATGAGAGTCTTTGGGAATGATATGAGAATTTGGTCTTCTTAGTAACTTCTTAAATTACATTTTTAAAAGTGTTTCAACCATCAGTTGCATTTGCAACCAAACATGTTTTTGCTTCTTCATTTTTAAAGCAAATGGGTGGGATTCTCATAGGTAATCAGGTAGGATTGTAGAAATCCTGAGGAGGAACACTTATGAAGAGGAGGAAAGAGTTTTTAAATTGCATGTATTTCTACCATGAAAAAGATTTTTCCACCACCCCCCAGGCCCCTGAAAAAGCAGGAGGAATTCACTTGACAAAAGCTGTAATTATATTAGATGCACCAGATGATCCCTAGTTTTGCTTAATGTCAATAACAGTAAAGATGCCTAGTAAAAATAGTACCTTATCACTTTCAGAGCATATTCACTGTTTTAGTAGCTTGAAATCCCAAGTGTATACATTCTTTTTACCAAGAGATATAAAATGACAGTGCTATGTGGTTAATAAGAAATTTTGTTCAGCTTAAAGGACAGAAAACGGGGAGAAAAATGAAACAAATATAAAGGTGTTCCTTGTATTTTTCAAGATGGACTTACAAATAAAGTACATGTGTCTTATTAGAAATGTACTTCTCTAGTATGTGATGGGACAGTAAATTAAAGGCAGGAAGGCATTTTGTTGTAAACAAAGTAGAAAGGAAAGAGTAGGAACTTGAAATTCATAGTCACTGCTTAAGAATTTTGGAATAAACCTGCCTTATGATGGGTTTGTAAGGTACTTGTCTGCAGAAGTTTCTGATAACATCTCATTCAATGTTTTAACACAGATGAAGTGTCACTTGACCTACTGAAAAGGTTGGGACCATCTAATACTGAGATAGAACTGCGAGGTTTGGCCCCTGAAGGTGGTGGCTCAATGGAGGTGATGCTGAGCTTTTTGAGAATGATTGGGATGATGCTAAACAAAAAGTACAACTTTGAACTTGCCCAGGCATACCTTGCATTATTTTTAAAGGTAATCATTTTCTTAAAAAATTTGATGTTAGTCCTGTTTAAAATTATGGTTGTGCAGTAAAAGGATATAACTTGTCTGCTTGAAAGAGTGTCTTAAATGATTTCGTTTGGGAATGGTTTTAAAATGTCTAACTGAATGTACTGGATGATTTGACAACTCATCTGACCATAGACAAGAAAAATCTGCAAAAAACCCCAGGTATTCTGAATAGGACCCTGGCAGCCAGGTTTTATTCTAGTATTTTTTATTTAGAATTTTTTTTATTTTTTTGTAACATATGGAATTTATTAATGGTTGTTAATTGTTAAGCTGATATATGCTATGTCTTAAGTAGGCAAAGAATTTAATGCACAGTGGTTGGGAAAGTAAATTAGAGATTTTGTTGGACTTACCGCTATACATTGCAAGCCTGACTTACTTTCCATGTCAGTGGGCTTCCTTTCCTCTGTTACCTGTTAAGCATCACAGAGCTAGTGAAATAACTCCCAGGTCTTGTAGAAGTCAGAAAGTTATTTGGATGAAGCACACTATAAGTTAATCTTAGAGAGAAAGTCATTCTGTAGAAGATTGAAACCGTTCTGATATACAAGTGCTTGAGATACTCTGATTTGTGAAACCATATGAAAGCAATTAATTACAGTTTACTGGTGAAACATTGTTATAAACATTCAGGCACCTTGTAATACTGGGGCATTCATGGCCTCCCTGGGCAACCTGTTCCAGTGCCTCTCCACTCTCACAGTAAAGAATTTCTTCCTAATATCCAAACTGAACCTACTCTCTTTTAGGCTAAAGCTGAATAGCAATACTCCCAGATTTAAATTGTAACCTGGAATACAACTATTCCATTCATAAAGTGGTAATAACTGCTACAAGATCAAAAGGTTTTTTTTCCTTCTGTTTTAACAAGGTTACTGCTTGTTACATGAAGAGATATCATCCATCTGTATCGGTATGGAGTGTGCTGGCATCATTCTTCCTGCTGTATGCAACATGGATAACTAAAATAATAATCCTGATTGACCTCAGGGCATCTGTCTAGCTTTTCTAGCCTAAAGAGGAATTTGTGATGCAAATCAGAAGAAGGAGAAAGTTATGCTCTAGAAGAGTGTGTGATTAGGATAGATTCAGCAGCTTAGGTAGAAGAAGATCTAGTAAAGCAGTAGCATATTGAAGATATTTTGCTGCCTTGTCTCATTTAGTACATATGTGGGAGTAAAATGGTTTGGGTAAAACTAGCAAAAGAGACGCAGCATGGAATAGAGGGAATTAATTCAAGGAAAAGGAATTCCTTACTTGGAAGGCAAAGTATTTCCTGAAGGCAAAGTATTGAAATTGAATTTTTTTTATTATCTGTATTTGTTTCACTAACTGCTTGTTTTCATTTTCAGTTACATCTGAAGATTCTCTCATCAGAGCCAAACCTATTGGAAGAACTATCCAAATTGTCAGTGCAACTTGAGGACACTTGGATTCGTTTGCAGACTCTCTTCAATCAGAGTCTGTGTGTTTTAACGTATATGAAAAGTGCTCTGCTGTAAAATACTAATGGTTTTGTCTGCATAAAATTTCCCTCAGAATAATAATACAATTCATTACCAAAAATACCAGATTCCAAAAGTCATACTGGGTCTTAGAAACATAGAATCATTAAGGTTGGAAAAGAGCTCCAAGATCGAGTCCAACCTTTGACTGAATACCTCCCATGTCCACTAAGCTATATCACTAAGTGCCACATTTACTCATTTTTTGGGTTCTTCCAGGGATGGTGGCTTTACCTCTTCCCTGGGGAGGCTGTTCCAGTGCTTCTTCTGATGCTGTATTTTATACATCTGCGTATGGCAGAGTATTTTAGAACATGCATAACTGCATATTTTTGTTGAGTTGGAGCAAAAATTAGTATGTCCAGCTATTCATGTTCTATTGGTTTTTGCTGTCAGTGAACAGACAGTTGAATTCAAGGCCAGGTTGGACAGAACCCTGAGCAACCTGGTCTAGTGGATGGTGTCTCTACCCATGGGAGTGAGTTAGGAACTAGATGATATTTAAGGTCCCTTCCAGCTCAAGCCATTCAATGATTCTATGATTCTGTGGCTATAAATAATGTAGCTAGTTACCGTAGGCTTTCATGACCAAAACGGTAGATCAGAATGAAAAAGTTACTTGGGGGGAAAAAAAAAGAGGTGGGAATGTAATTTCTGTGCAGGAGACCAAAATCTATGTTGTGTTTAATAAAGTTACTGTTTTTGCAAAAATAAAACAAAATGTCTGAATTATAAACATTTTATTATCATTAATTTAAAGCAATTTAATCTAAAAATTGTGCTCCTCTGCGATTAGTGCACTTTTCCTATGAAGTTTGTAAAAATCAGTCTTTTTCTGACTTTGGCAAACTGTGTTCTGTAGCTGCAGACATTTGTTTCTGAATGCAGATATTTCCAACTGTACTACAAATACTTGAAGTTTAAAAAAAAGAAACACCAAACTAAACAAACAAACAAAAACTTTCACTCATTTTTTATAATCAGGTTTTTTGGACACACTCAATTTCTTCTGAAAATTAGGTTTCCTTTCTTAAGGAGAAGAGATTACCAGAATAAAAGCCTCTGAGTTTTGGGGAATTTTAATTGAATCAGATGTGGTTTTTACAAATTAATATTTAGGTTTCAAACTATAAGATTTGGGCGTTGTTCAGGAGCTCATGAGTGAAATTATCAACTTTGCATTTTAAGACTACTTCCTCACAGCAGAAGAATCTCCTGAATGAGGCTTTTGGTATATTTCATATGCTTCAGCTACATACACAGTCTAACAGAATAACTAATACAAATGTATGCAATTTCAATGGGTAAACTTCAAAGATGGATTCATTGCGTTTGGCACAAGACTGAGACAAGGGTATGGTTTTGGCATGCTGTATGTGTAATTTTTCTTTTTTTCAATACCATCACATTATAGAACTTGTTTTAGTTATCTATACTGGAACAAATTATCTGCAAACACAGAGTAATCAGAGAATCATAGAACGGTTTGGGTTGGAAGGGACCTTAAAGATCATCTGCCATGGGCAGGGACACCTTCCTCTAGACCAGGCTGCTCACGGCCACATCCAGACTGGCCTTGGGCACTTCCAGGAATGGGTTGTCCACAAGTTCCCTGGGTAACCTGTTCCACTGTCTCACCACCCTCACTGGGAAGAATTTCTTGCTAATACCCATTCTGACCCTACTGTTGTTAAGTCTAAAGCCACCCCTCGGTCTGATCACAACAGGCCCTTGTAAATCCCCCTCCAGCAGTGCTGTAGCCCCTTTTAGCCTGCTATTAAGGTCACCCTGGAGCTTCCTCTTCTTCAGGTGGAACAATCTCAATTCTTTCAGCCTTTCCTCATAGGAGAGGCATTTCATCCCTTTAATCATCTTCATGGCCCTCCACTGGACTCTCTTCAAGAAGTTATGTTTCCCTCTCTGCAGTCAGTGGGAGCTTCAGCAGACTGCCACAGCTTCTCAAATATCATGGGTAGTGGCTTAGCCATTTCACTCATCAACTTCTCTGTGTCGTCCTGGCTGTTCTTTATCCATAACTTTGCCTCACATAAAGGCTTGAAGGGAATGGCAAAATACTATAGAAGTTTCCAGTCTGGCATTATAGCCAGTTAGGACTGAGAATGTGGAGTCAGTGGGAGTAATGTACACCTGAGGTTTTTTTATGAAGTTTACTATGGAGATTTAAGAAAATCCTTTATACCATACAATTATTAGCTGCTGGTGATATGGTCCTCAAGAAGCCATTGTTTCCAGTTTCTCGGATGCATCTGAAGCAGTCCAAAGTCCCTCAAATTTCACTGTAATATATAATAAACCTCTGAATTTACAGGCATTATTGTAACTAATCTAGATCTTAAAGAATCATTTTTGAGCCAAGACAGAATATTAAAAGTAAGTCATTGGTTGCGGACCTGTCCGAGTGGAAGAAGGAACAGTGGATAAAGAATGTTCCTCTTGGATCAGAGTGAGGGTCTGTCAAGCCTTGCACCCTGTCTCCAGCTGCAGCAAGGAATAGATGCAAAGGGTTTAGCAACCTGGTCATATATAAAGAAGTCTTTCTCAAGCACATACCACCACCTTTCAGCAAACAGCTATTTAGATACTTTGTGACCCAGCTGTAGCCCAACAGTTGTGCTTAATGCTCTGTGATGGACCTGTTTGTTCTCTCTGAGTTCATCTAATCTCTTTTAGAACCCATTTATCCTTCACTACATCCTGTAGTAATGGGACCTACAATTTAATTAACAGAAGTAATGTGTTTCTGTTTGTATACTCCAGACCTGCTGTCTTCTAATGTTACATACCCCTCCTACTTCTTGAAAGTTAGAAATATCAGTTGTGCTCTAGTCTTCATGATTTACAGCCTCTCCACCACAGAGCAGTGATGAAAGAGTTTCTATTCGTGAAGGAGATACTTTGTGTTACTCAGTGCACGTGTGTTTTTTCACTGGCATACAAGAACACTTTATGGGCACAGTTGTTTAAATCTGTTTGTACAAGATTTGTCCACAAAACTTCTATGAATTGTAGAGGAGGGAGGATTTTTTAGTTTCTTTTTTCATGGTGTACTTGACGTAATCATAAGAAAAAAGACATACTCTGCCAGACAGGCCATTCATCTGAAAGCAGAAAAATGAAGGTAATTTTTGTGAACAATGTATGCATAACACAGTTAACATAGTATTTGCAGTCTGGATGATCTCATTAAATGTGTTTGATTCAGTTTCTTATATCATACCTAGATGTGTTTTAAGTCTACCTGGAACACTTTAGTTGTTTCCTTCAGAAAACAGTGCTTAGATGTGAGTGTTGTCCCACCTCCTTTATTCTTTTGTCTTTTTCTCAGCATTCCTAGTCATCACTGCTATTTCAGGGATGTTTGGCTATTCTTAGAGCTGTAGAGTCTTACATCAGTAGCTCTGATTGCTTCTTTTTCTGGGCCTTTTATTTTGCCTTTTTACCACACGTCAAAATGATTAGCAACTTTTTGCCATTAATAAATAACTTTTTCAGTAATAAAAAATAAATTCCACCCACTAGTGGATGAAGGTGGGTGGGTATTTCACCTGCTACTTCCTGTATTATTCCTTCGCCTGAGATATCAAGGACAATATCTTATGATGTTAGTCAAAAGTTGTTGATTACAAGTGATAAGACACATGACAATTCAGTTTGATAGGTGAGGCTTTGCATTACGCATAATAACTCATTTGGTCTGGTGCTCTTGTAGTAGCATATGCAATAGGACATGGGAAAATCATTAGATGGATTAAGGGATATAGTCATTAACTCTAAGTTTTCTTCTGAACAGGATAACTACTGAAGATTTTATAATTCTTACACAATACCAAGCCCATCTTAAGCAAGCTCTGACTAGCAGCTTGCTGTTAGGATTCTGCAATATTTCTGTGTGTCACAGCACACCTTCCAGCTTTGTCTCAAGTCTGTTATTTGCCTGTGCCTGCCTCTGTCCCTGTGCTTCATTTTCACCATAGTCTTGGCTCTTATGGCTTCTGAGCGTAGCTGCTGCTCTTGGAAGCTCCTGTACCCAGCAGTCCTGTCAAGTTAGACCTCAGAATAATACATGAGTTTAGCAATTCATCCCTCCCGTTAGCACCCCAAATTTTTCTTAACAGTTAGTCAGATTCATGTCTCAGAAGGATTTTTGTAAATATAGCTCACTGAAAAAAGTGGTTATGACACTCTTTTCTTACACTCTTGTCTGATATTCCTGCTGCTTTGGAAATATTCCACCTCTTTGGCATGGCTGGAACTGAAAAGTCACCAGAGTGTTGTAATGCAACATGTCCCTTCCTGTCCTGTGGGGCAAAGGTTAAAGCCCAGATAAACGTGTTTTCAGAGTGTGTCAGGTTGCGTTTTCTGTTGAACATTGGGTTTGATCACACAGGGTTGTGCAGACGGTTGTTCTTCACCTTTTTGATTAAACTTTGTATTTGTCCATTGCTTTGGATTGATGAAAGGATGAAGGATGACTGCCCAGTTCTCTTTGAAGATTTCAATTTCAACAAAATCAAGATAAATGTAAGCTATTTCGACAGTGCTTACATCATTGAGATGGTTTATTCATGGTGCTAGAGAAAACAGCACCATCTGTACAGAAATCCCTTCTGCTCCCTTTGTGTGGGTGAGGGAGGATGACAACCCACTGGTGCATATGGAAAAGGCAGAAATATTTCATACCTTTTTTTTTGCTTGAGGCTTCACAGGCAAAGACTGCTTCCATTTTCTGTGAACACCACAGAAGGAAAGGAGTTGCCAGTAACAGGGAAGAAATGCGTTAAAAAGACTTTAAGAGCACAATCACCTTATAACCATGGGGCTCCACACATGGACTTTTGCACAAATGCTGTTTTTGCCCATCAGCTGTAACACAGTTGTAACACAGGAGGTCCCTGACAACTGGATTGAGGCTGTAGTGTCCACTTTTAAAAAAGGTGAACTGGAACATCCGGGAAACTCTGCGTTCATAAAACTTGTCTCAGTGTCCAAAACAATCAGGGAGCATGTACTGCATGTGCTTTTGGAATCCATCTCCATTACACAAATGGCAAGATGATGAACAACAACCTGCAGAGAGTCATAAGGGCAAATCATGCTTGACTAAGTTAAGTTGCCTTCTGGGATGAAATGGCTGGTTACATGGACAGAGGAAGAGCCATGAATTTAACGATAAAATTTAGTGCAAGTATAGCAGTCTGTAATTACTTTATCATAGTCAATAATACGAGAATTGCTACTCTTAAAGTCAACAGGTATCCTTTCAGTTAAGATTTTGAAAATTATGGTGCTTGTTCATTGCAGTCTATGTGCCATGAACCTTTTATATTGTGAGCTGACGTGTCATATTGGGTCTACAGCACAGAGGTATGAATTACTTTTGCAGTTCCCTAGTATAACTGGCATTACAGAAGTTAATTTGGTCATGTTCTAATTATGCCTAATGCATGATTATTTTGTTTAATATCCCGTAGCAAAGAAGCTTAATAAATCAGATGCAGAATGTTGTATAATGCTAATGGCATTGTTTTTTAACCATTTGGTAACACAATGTGTGCCTGAGCAAAGACTCTTCCTTGGGTGCATGGCATTTAGTCTGGGAATGGTGAGACGTCCAAGAAACACTGTTAAGAGAGACTGTAAAACCACGTAGCCAGCTGAGAAAGAGACACAAAGTGCAGTTGTCTTAGAGTGAAGATGGTGCCTAGAAATGTATTTCTGGTGCAAGACTGCTGCTTAGGCTATGAGACAGCAGGAATCTCAGAACTGCACAAGAAACAGACTGGGATGTATCTTCTCGGGAGCTGGGGACTTACCCTGATTAAATCTTGTTTCTTAGCAAGGAAAATGTATGAGGTGACTTAAAGAAGCTGTACAATCAAAAGAAAGCAAATTGTCAGTCCTCAGGAAGAGAATGGGAAAAAAAAATCAATGAAATATTAGAAGTAAAATAATGGAGTAAACTTTAGTCTTAAGGGATAATGATACTGAAAACAGTGTGTGCTAATGAAGGCTTACCATGTTAGGTTCTCTGCTTCATGTGTATAAGAATGTTTTTTAACTGAGCCCAGTACCTGGTGTTTAAAGAATAAATCTTGATTATAGCATACATGTGTAAACAGACTATTTTGGAATAACTGAGAAGCTGCTGTTCTTCTGTTACATGCCATTTTCCTTCATGCTGAAAAGAAAGTCTTTGATAATCTGGTAAATCTTCTTCAAGCAGAACCATAGCACAGCTTAGATACTCATTCCTTATTTATTATCTTGATATGTTGGGGGAGGAAATTCTGGAGCTACAGATCATTGCAGATGTTATCACTAGTCTTAAGGTAACTCACCTTTATCACTCCAAGTCCACTTAAGTCTCTGGACTAAGAAAGGCAGATGGAGCTCTGGGATTAGCAGAAGTTGGCCCTGTGGGTTGATATTCAACTTAAACATGGACCATGAGCTCCTTGATATGCCTGGTCAGCCTAAGCAGGGACATAATGTGGTGACTGTGGCATGAAATGAAAATGGTTCTGATAATAAAATGAATCTAATCCCATTTGAATTAATCTGTAAAGAACTGTGGGCTCATGCCTAGGAGTGGAGTGTCAAAGTTCAGCTGAACACTGATGCTGGAGAAGGAGCCAAACCCAAAACGTGGTGGTAGAAAATTCTTACCATCTCAGAGTATTCCACCAGTAAGAGAATGGTCACAGCAGCCTCTCTGAAGTTCAGCTTTAACACACTAGTCCAGATTTTTTGTTATTCTGATTTAAATACTTTTAAAATACTGGTTACAGTCCTAACAGAGATGCTATGGTCTAGGTAACTATTAAGCTGTGCTAGCTGTCTGCTTTTAATAACTGTCAGCCCTAAGTGAACTGTCAATTAAAATGACAGATTCTTGTTGATTAGAGATATCTACAGTGAATCCCTAGTCACTGACAAGAAACAGGCTTCTACGCTACAAGACAGTCTACTGAATAACAGGAAAAGTATTTTTTGTAATAAGCCATAAATTAATTATCTACTGTCTTTCAATAATGAAATATTATGTTATTTTGAAAAGAGATTGGAGTAAAAGCTTTAAATGAGACTTTTGCAAAACTTATGCGAGATTCGTAGTTAATCAGGATTGAGAACTGCATTCAGAAAAGTTGTGTAACTGTTTTCTGTGCACTGAAGAACCTTAAATGAAATAATTCACTGCCTTTAAATAGAAAAGGACAACTGACAGCTTCAAATGATGCTCCAGCCTCTGTTGTTCTGTTGAAATTAGTCTACATGACCATAGACTTCACCTCCCCCAAATATTAACCTAACTAGGTATTGGAAACACATATAGATAGCAACAGACAAATGAAAGTGATTTTAAGTCTAATAAAATATAAATTTTTGTGCTTAAGAGTATTGTGTAATTTTCCTCCTTTTCCAGTCAGCTTTTACTTTTTTTCCCAAAAGACATTTAGCTATAACTATTATCCTCCCCAAAACAGAAAAGCAAAGGTTTACTAGCATTAATTGATGATCTTTCCAATTATTTCTGTCAATCTTCTCTCAGTTTCCATGAAATTGTTATTGTAGTATTCACTCCACTGTTTCCATGTATCATCTACAGAAATGTTAAGAGCTGAGTAAAATGTTGTGGACACATCTAGTCAATTCAACATTTTCTTATCTATGTTCTACATTTCTAAACAAGATTCTCTCTTTACATTGCTTAGTTATGCTTTTCCCCTTTAACCAAAAGGGCGGGTGTCTTATTAAAATGACAAGATTGTTCCTCAGATTGTACTAAGACAAAGGAAAAATTTTATTTGTTCCATTAATCTTTTAAATTTCCAGTCTAGGATTCAAATTGTAACAATTATCCTTTGTTACAAACTTGCAACCATGATCTGAAGAGCTAATTCTCTGTCTAAGCAGCACCCACTCATTTTATAAGGTTGGTAATAATTTCCAGTTCCGCAATGGGAGGTCTTTTCATCCAAAGTCTTAAGGTGCTTGACTTGGACAAATTTAACTTGACAGCAAACCATGAACAAGTAAGCGTTATCAGAACCACACGACTTGTAGGAAAATGGACCATGTAGTACAGTACCAAGTAGAATACCTGTATGTTGTCATTTGGAGTGTTAGCTAGAGGTTCAGTTAGCAGTTGTGGCTTTCAGGCCTACATACTTTGGTTCTAGATTGTCACCTGTTGCTTTTTTCATCTTTGATATATCTATTGTTGCTGATTGTCCTCTAGAAAGTCATCAGAAGGATCAGAATTAGTACAGAGGAATTCCAATTTTTGGCTCCTTGTTCTACCACTCAGTATTAGTCCTGTCTGGAGAAAACTGGGAGTGGAAGAAAAGTGATGAGAATCAAGATTTTACACACTCATAATATGCTGCACAAGAGCAGACCCCATCTTCTAGTTTCCATGCTGTGACCTATGCTTTTGAGATCTAACCAACTGTATTTTTGTGAAGATTGCTGCTCATTTTACCCAGGAATTCCTAATGACTCAACCTCTCTTCTCCATCTCCAGCAAAAGCCTCTAGTGCTCACCTATATGAACTCCAAACAGCACTTGTAGATTTATAGGGAAAATATATGGATATATCATCATTATGCAGAATAAGTTACCCACCCAGTCAAATGCTTACAGCATTACTCTACTTCAACTCAAAACAATTTCTTCCTAGCAAGAATAAAAGAATACTAAATGGTCAAGTCTGGCTCCTAGTAAAACCAGATCATGTAATAGTTTTCATGTTCATAAGTGGAGAGATAGAAATCTCTGGGTTTTTTCTGCCCAGGAATGCAATGCATAAGGAATTGCTCTGTAAATTCAAAACATTTCACTCATGTGAGTCACTGTGTTGTCGTTTGAGTACTGATAAATCTAGCTATAATGTTATTAAAAACTCTCTCTGTCTTTCTCCTTTTTCCTACCTGAATAGCCAAAGTGATAGTAGAGAATGTGTTGATCCCACTCGGCCATTTCACTCTTTTTCCATATGATGAAAAGGAAGTTTACATATAAAGGGTGTGGACATCTGAACATGAAGTGTATACATGCATTTACAGAATCATAGAATCATCAATATTGGAAGAGACTTTCAAGATCATCTAGTCCATCTCTCAAACCAGTATTACCATAATCACCCCTAAACCATATCCCCAGGTGCCACATCCAGATGCCTCTTGAACACTTCCAGACATGGTAACTCCTTTGCCTTCCTGGGCAGCCTATTCCAATGCCTCACTATCAGTGAAATGTTTTTTCTAACATACAGTCTGATGTTAGAATCTCCCCTGCCATAATCTGAGGCCATTTCTTCTCATCCTTTCCTCCAAGAAATTCTCCTGCTGTGTGGGGACTGCTGAAGGCTGATGGGTTTGACTCACAGTAAGAAATTTGCACTGCTAATTCATTAGTTTCTAATTGTTTATGTATTTATATTGTAGTCCACAATTTAGAACTCCATATGGTGACTCACTATGGCCTAAGAGTTATGAAGAAGCCTGACACGGGGTTCTGATGCCATTCAGTATATGTGTGATTGATGTTATATGCAACTAAACCCAGAAATTCAGCTGCAATGTTAGGCTACCTTAAAAATGCCTCACGCGCAGATCCACAGATAATGAATGTCCTCAAAATCAAGTACACCAAAAAGTCAGACATATGGCAAGGGCCTGTCTTCTCATCTTTTTGTTGCTCTTTTGTGTACATCTACAAAAAATTATATGGACTTCAGGGATATGATTTGTGGGCTCTGAAGCAAATAATCAGGGTGCCACACCACAGGATGGGAAATAACTCTACAGTTCTCTACAAATACCTCAAAGGAGTTTGTGATGAGGTGAGAGTCGGTCTCTTCTGCCAAAAGCTTCAGAAGTCCCCACATAGCAGGAGATTTTCTTGGAGGAGGTTTTCTGTGTTGTGATGAACCTAAAAGTTATTTAGGAAAAGAAAGTATAGGAAAAAAGCACTTGAGTAAGATCATGTTTTTATCTGACCTGCTTTCTAAGTTTTGCTTTATGCTGACTCAACAAATGTGAAACTCCTATGTAAGAACAAATACAGCTCTGTTAGATCTGACTGAAGTGGCCAAAAAAGATGACAAGGTGAAGTGAAATGCAGCAAGAATATCTGCTACTTCTGAAATACATTCTCAGACTTTACCAATTTGAAATTAATGGACTATAAGAGGCAGTTTCTAACTGTTCTAGGATATTAAGCAGTGGATTTGTCTTCCACGAGTCTTCTTTTGGATCCATCTACATTTTTAGCACTGCAGTACCCCATGGCAAGGAGCTGCAGGGTTTACCGCTCACTGCAGAGTTTACTGCTCACAGTTACCTCCTCTTGCTTACTTGAGTCTGGCTTCTTGCTAACCCTATCTTATTTCCTTTAGTTCTGGCACTGGAAAAAAAGCAGCAAATAATTAATCCTTATCAATCCTTGGTTCCTCCCTCTCCCCCTCTTGATTTTCTAGGTCTTCAGTTTGGGTAAAATTAAAATGGAAATAGTTGCAAAAACAACCTCGTTCAGGGAAGGAAAAGATTCTACCTAAGCAATGCAGATGCAGGCATGTATAATCACTGAATGGTGTAGGTACTCTTATTTAGAAAAGGAATAATAATTTTTATAATTACTTTATATTTTGAATGCTTTCATAAAGAACCATGAAGACTGATTATTTCTCGAGTTGTGGCCAGCTTGGGATAACTGTAAACATCAGAGTCAGTCACTGGTTGCATCATTGTCTTTGTTAGCTAGCAGTGTACCAGTCTGGAAGAAAATACAGACAAACCTTTTGGAATCTCTATACTAGTTTTTAAGTATGTCTTAAAAAAAAAAAATTCATAAAGTATAAAATGAGAAGCAAAGTGAAGGTAACTGACTTAGATTGTTGTTTTCATATGCTTCATGAACTAACAATTACTGCTTCTGCAATAAAAAAAGAAAAGCTTATTATTTTGGTAGAGATATGCCATAGCTTGTCAGACTCCAAAATCTCCATTCCATTTCATTGCAGGGAAAACCATTTCACAATAGCACTGTTTTTCCTTGGAAGTTTTATATTAAACAATGTTTTAGATGAGATCTGAACCCAAGAGGACAGGTCTTCAAGTTGTGCTGACCCTCTAAAATGTGGAGACTGTGCTTTTGCAGGTTCTTTTCAGTGTATGGAGCCATTAGCAGTAACGACGGACAGCCCCATTTAGGATGTCATGACCCAAGCAGTCTTTCTCTCCTTCATTTTAGAGGACTAAGCTAGCAGCTGGGAAGTATGTTTGACCATGGATTGTTATTCTGGAGCATCTCTGTTGCAAAAGTGTAACCTGGTGTTTAACACTTAAACAGGGAGAAAAATCACTGAGAGTATAAATAGCTTATTGTGTTCTTTCTTTGGCATACACATTTAAATGTTTTTATAATTTAATGGGACCGCTTACATTATTTTCAAACTCAGTAACTTCTCTGGGCCTCTGTACAAATTTTAAAAAGCATATTCAATGTTAATGTTCAAGTACTCTAAAGTGAATGCCTGGGTATTGATGAATTATATGTGACATTATTATGCTGGATTCCGTGCTGACCCAGAGCTAATGGAAATTACAGACTATGGCCTGTATTTGTTGCCATTAAGGGTACTTTTTCTCAGTAGCACTTCAGGCTGCTTTTTATCTGTTTAGTGGTTTGAGCTGCCTGAAGTCTTTCTAATTCCCGCAATTAGGTCCACTTTTGCAAGGACAAATGCACTAGACTAGGATCACAAAAAGGAACAAATCTGAAAGAAGGTAAAAACTTGTAGTTAGGACTAGGGTTGTGGAAAAATGGAATTTCCTTTTGTCACATGCAAAACCGTAACAGAAAGATGTAAGTGCTTTTCTCAGATCTGTCACCACCTCTCAGTGTCTATAAATAAACTAGTAATGTATTCCTGAGTTCCTTCATCAATGAATCAATACTCAGTGTGTTACTGTTACCAGGAATTCAAGGGATTTTTTTTTAAAGAAATAAGCAAAACAACAGAGTAGAAGGGAACATCCTGCTCAACATGCAAGTAATTCCTTGCCACCTGCTCTGTGCCCCGGTGTCATATTGTGCTTATACGTGTGCTTATGTCTTGTTAGAACAGTT
Organism: Corapipo altera; assembly: GCF_003945725.1. Lineage (NCBI taxonomy): Eukaryota > Metazoa > Chordata > Aves > Passeriformes > Pipridae > Corapipo > Corapipo altera. The sequence continues at coordinate 46,938 of NW_020884921.1, read as the reverse complement.
TAATTGAGCTCTCGCAAAATCTTTCCAGTGTGCGGCCTTCCATAGCTGTCAGAATGATTGAGCCATTTGAATACCTTCCAAGGCTCATTCTTTTCCCAGTAATCTAGATTGTTTCAGATTTGAGTATGTCATAGAGAAAAGTGTTCTCCAAGAATATCTGTTACAGAATTGGTGGAAGCATCACTGGACCTGACTAAGACCAGAGAAGCATATGGTTTTTTGCAAATTGATATTGGCAGCTCTTGGTCATAAGTGTCAAATTTAGTCATATCGAGATTCCTGAACAACTTTCATGTTTGACCTTTTCCATTATGGACAGGGAAATAATGTTCTGATGACAGACAGGTGGTTGAAAGACTTCATGTGGGAAGAACATGAAAGAATGTTGAAATTCTACAAAGACGTGACAATGGAAGGTGGGTGGCCAGCCCCATCTAGTGAACAGACCACTCATGGTGAGTGAGAGGTGTGAGGAGTGTAGTCATAGGCTCTGAATGGACTCAGAGGCAGAAACAAGTAACTTTGATGTTTGATGACTTGAATTAGTGGACTTATAATCAGACCAACAGTCTGCGAGGGAAATTATTTCTATCAGCACCTTTCCGGGTAGGGCTGCATTGTAACTATTGGAGACCTGGGGTGTGAAAAGTTTGGGTTACCTGGAGAGGTAGGTAGTAACCAAAAATACTCTCTGGGAAGAATCTGCAAGACTGAGACACAGTCTGTTTTGTGGCCAGGGTCATAGATGAGATCCAGACGGGAGGTAGATGTGGTAGCCATCTAGCAGCAGGTAGCAGACAGTAGGTGTGGTTTTGTTGAAAGAAGGTAGAAGTAGGACTGTTTGGAAAGTGCTTTGATGAGTAGAAATCAGGTGTTAAAAAATCACATCCAGTTCCTAAGCCATCTCCTGAAATGACTGTCCACAAGCTCCACTCTTTCTTGACAGACAAAGTGGTGGGTTGCTCTCCTGTTTCCCCATTCATTCCAAAGATTTTAGGCCTTACAGTAACAGCTTTCTATCACCTTACCCATTTCTGCTTTACATCATGATTAAAACAACCTCTTGAATATTTACCCACAGCACTCAGTCACTGTGTAGTGTCCTTACATTTAGTACCTTCAGTCCAGGAGAGCCTCTGGGACAAAATTCATGTAGAGGTGTGGTCAGACTGTTCAAGACTTGAAAAAGTCCAGACCCTTTTCCACTGTGGTAAGCATCGTCATGCTGCAGTGATGATATTTTTATTACGTGTTCTAACTATGTGAAGGAATTGTGTTTCCTTGTAAAAGCTAATGACTTCACCATTGCTGAGATACTGTCAGAGAAAGAAAAGGAAAATCTAATGTAGGATATACAGTGGACTTGAAGGTCAGACATCATCTGTGATACTGAACCCAAAAGACCTTCTCACTCATGAAGCTGACATTAAAAAGTGACTTCTTAATTGCAGAAAGAAGTCTGCAGTGCTTGAACAAGAAAATGTAGTTGCTTTAGTAGTCCTTCATGCTTGGATAGCCAATCAAAGACCCATCAGTCAATAGGATATTGCCATTCATTACAATAGGAGGTAACAGAGGGAGGAGGTGGGCACACTTCCCCAGTGAAGGCTCTTGAGATTTATAAAACAACTGTTGAATTTTCTTTTTCTTTATTCTTGCATTTAAGATGTCAACTTCTCCATTTTTTTTCCATTTTTTTCTCTCCTGTAAATGTCATCCACCACTATTAAAATTTCCTTTTTTTTTTTTTTGCACTTTTTTGAAATGGAAAGTTGTATTTGGCTACAGTCCAGTGGCAACTTCTGGGGTATAGGGACAAAATATCACAAAAGTCAGTTGTACTGGTAATTATAAATTTGTGTATCAAGTCAGTTTTTAATAATGCTCTCTATGTTATCTGCAGTGTATTAGCTGATTCTTGTTATGTGTTCACAGATTAAAATCTGTCCAAGATTTGGTTTAAACTGGAGGATAGCACCACCTATTAGATTTTACTTCGGATCCTCAAATGAAGGAACCCTCAACATAGTAACTCATACTGTTCTCTGCCTCTTTTTTAGGTTAGAAAATATTTTCAACAACTCTACTATCCCACAGCCTTAAATAACTTCAGGTAATTTCACATGGTAATTTGTTTGATGCCTTCTGGGAATAAAATTCCATTCTACCTAATGCTGTTAAAGGAGAACATGTACTATATTGGTAATAGCAATGATGTGAGCACTAAGTGTGAGTATCACAGTTTTTCAGGAAGTTAAAAAGGCTTGAGATGCAAAAGTGCAAATTCATTGAAGATTTCCATATTTTAATGATAAAACATACGTGATAATTTTATCAGGAAATTCTGGATGGAGAAGGGGGACGGTTGGGGAAAGAGCATGTTGATAGCATCTAACTTCCTTATGTTGCCAGGAGGCAACAGATATTTTTGACCTACCATTTAATGAGAGAATGAGATACCACTTGAAGATAATTTTGTTACTCACATCTATTCCTTAGTATCCTTCTGCTTTCATCTTCTAGTTTGCATTTGGTTATAAAATTCTTGGATATATTGTAAGAACTTTGAGAGCAAGTGGGGATACATACTCTCAGCCACTAGAAATTGTTTCAAGCCACTGATGCCCAAAAAGCTTAAATTTGGTCTGTCATAGTGTCTGATTAGTTTCCCAAATGAGGTCCCTACCCTGTGGAGCATCACAGCAATCTCAGCACCTGTGTCCGTCACAGCCTCTCCGTCCTCTACCAAAAAAGCTCTCCTTCCCGCTGCCAAGATTAGTGGTTTTCCACCACTGGCAATGATGTTCCTTGTGCCTTCTCAGCCAGTTTCCAATTTGTGCTGATTTATTCTTCATAGCAGTAGCCTTCTAAATTAAAATGTAGTCAACATGTGTTGGATACACCACACTAAATTTGGCATCATTGCACAGGAATCCTTATTTTCAGTAGTAAGTACAAATGACTCAGCTCCAAAAGCAGCTTTTTATTTGTCAGTTGGTTATTCTTCTCATGGAAAAATCAAACTTCCTTGTACTTCTAAGTATGTGAACTATCCTGATTGTTCATAGATGTATTTCAGTGCATTAGACTACTCTTCATGGCTAGGCTTCGCGAATGAAAATTTGGGATTAGACTACTATGAAGCCATTAATTCCTCTCATGGGGAACATCTGTCTAGCAAATGTACCATAAGTTGCAGAGCCAGTCCCTGGAGTCTTTCTTCTCTGAAATTTATATGAGCTCCTGCTGTCCTGTTTAGGGGTTGACAGTGTTTTCAGTTTAAAATCAGCATTCTTAAAGAATTCAGTAAACATGATCATGGTAGAAAATTGTGATATGTGCAGATGACTTAGGCAGAGGATTTTCTTGGCTTCTGGGTTAGTGGTTTTGTTTGCTTTTTTGGTTGGTTGGTTTGGTTTGGTTTGGGGGGTTTGTTGTTGTTTTGTTTTGTTGGGGTTTTTTTGTTTGCTTTTTGGTTTTGTTTGTTTGTTTTCTTTTCTTTTTTTTTTTTTTTTTAATGCACATATCTGATCCTTTACCCATTTTTTAAATCCAAGAAAACATGATAGAGACTGCTGGTTGTGGATGACACTTTCTTGTAGTCTACAAGAAAAGTTTGCAGTTCATGTAGCCACTGTTTTAAACAATCTGCATTTTTTAAGAAGTTGGTAGGGAAGGCTGGATGATCCAGTGGCAAGGAACTAAGGCTATTTCTTCAAAATTTGGAAATTTTACTACTAGGGTTACAACCTAAGTTTGTATTCACCAATCCACTGAATCTTTTATTTAGTTCAGTAAGGTGTACATGTGGGCTTAATTTTCAGTAAAATCAATTATGCGAATTGAAGCTCATTTTTTATGCCTTGCTAAATAAAGATACTAGATCTAGAATGAGAGCCTGGTTTCCAGAATGACTAGGCAGTGGAAGTGAACTGGAGCTGAAAAGAGGAGGACCTGCCCTATTCACAGTGTGGTACATGCTAATTAGACAGCTATAATCAGTCAGAAGGAACTGAAGCACCTAATTTCCTGATCCTGCCCTAAAGACTTCCAAGAAGCACTTCTTGGAAGAATAGCCCATGACAAAATCACCTATGACCACAAGAGAGGGGATCTGATAACCCAGGTGCACTCCCAGAATCCCCTATATTGGGTCATGATCCAACCTCAACTGAAAACAAATCATGTTGTTTGAGCAGATTAGTACAGCCTCCTGCGCTGCCCTGACCAGACTGAAAGCAGATAAGCTTGTTTACAAGAGCTGGTCACACGCACCTGTGTTTATGATCTGTGCATGGCGTATGTCATTTTGGTGTTAGTTTATGGCAACCAGTTCCACTGACATGGGTGGGACCAGCCATTCAGCCTCCTGCTTACCTGTCTCTAATTTGTCACAGGAACACATCAGAAATACGGTGTTTAAAAAGTGCTCTTTGTTCTCCAGTCTTTGTTGCTAGTCTGGCTGTCATACCTTCATTCTGCTCTTCTCTTCTTATTTGCAGCCTTTGACATTGTCTATTTCTAGATGCACCACTGTAGTGGAAAATTTATACTTTTGCTGTGGGAGTGATTTTCTAGTTCAGTTTGAGAAAAAGAGAAGGGTTTTGCTCTGAAAACTTATCACTAGTCCAGTATCAGTGGTGTAATCTGTATCCTTGAAAATATATATGTCTTGATGAGTTGATTTCTAGAAGAAAAGCACTGTTTTAAGTGCTTTTAAATCAAGACCTGGTTTTGGTATTTCTTTTTTCAATTGAGAATGAAGTTTGGATTGAAATCATTTGGGTTTACCAAGGTCTAATGACAATGTTAGAGTTCTGCAGAAGTGTGTCATTCTAGGAGCATAAACCAGCATTTTGCTCTACAAAAACGCTGTGTTTCTTGACCAAATTGCTGAGGATTCACCAATCTGACAATATTACAACAGGAAGATAAGAATCTTTAAGAGAAACTGATACCAAACACAACATGCATTTTAAAACTTTATCTTAAAGTTGCTTATTGACATGGTCCAGTTATGTGTAGACCAAAAACAATCTTATGTCTTCCTCAGTGATCTGTTTTTCTTCAGACCTAGTTTCATTGTTTTGTTTTAAATATTTTGCATACATCACAGTGCCTTACATATGAGAACTCTGATTTTGGTAGCTTAGAACAGCAGTTTGTAGGTTTGAGGAAAGCATCCCATACAGAAGTGAATTGCTGTAAAGTCAAAAATACACTGAATTTCAGTGTTCGATTTGCCTAGCTTTCTCCTCTAACAACAGGATGACTGATGTGCCCTCTGAGTTAACTTAATTTTATTAGTTTTCTAGAATCTCTATTCCTGTCATGCAGTAAGTCAAAATACAGACTGGATACTGAAGAAACTATTTTTTATGAAAAATCTGCATGCAATACATAAGGATACAGGAAGAAGCTATCAGGAATAGTTATACTGGTACTTATGCTCTCTTCATTACTGTGCCTGAAAATGCTAAGTATGACTTGGCCAAACTTTGAATTTATGTCTTGCTTTTATTTGCAATTAGCACTTTTTTTAATCAGGAAAATGTTTTTTCCTCTGTTGGAGCATAGGGTCAAGGTGAGACTGCTGAATATTAGTACAAGGAGAAATATACAGTTTAAATGTTGACTTCTGAGAGCAAAGTCTCTCATTGGTGTCAGTGGATCTCAGATCAGAACTTCAAGGTTTGGCTCAGAAATGTTGTACAGTTTTAGGGGAAGAGTAACAGAGCGAGAGACAGATGATCCATGTAGTTTCCAAGGTATTATATCAGTCTCCTACTTAATAAAGTCTTTTGAGAAAAAGAATCTTTGGGGATGTAGTATTTATGGTGATGCTACAGCCATGACTATTCTGTGATTCTATTACAAGGTGCTAAACTAGCTGTGTTGCCCTTAAACTCTAAATGTGTTGGCTCCTGGAAAACCTTCACACCTGCACAGCACTTATACTCCTGCTTTCTTTTATTTCCATTTGTTTCTATGTTTTAGAGGCTGATGTGGGCTTTCTTACTCTGTCTTGTCATGAGCTGCTAAATGGTTTTTCTGTTGATATTCTGACAGGGAAAAATTACCCCAAAAAACGGCTGTGAGTGCTACCCAAACCATGATGTGTTTTGCCATCTTAAGCTTCATGTAAAAAGCCATAGCCATACCAAACAGCTGTTTCTTCACTCTCCTGTCTTTTAGGCTCTAAGCTGCTAGGAACTAAGGAGTTTGGGGTTTTGTTTTGGTTCGTTGTTTTGAGCTTTTTTCTGTTTGTTTAGGTGGGTGGGGGTTTTGTTTGGTTGGTTGGTTTGTTGTTGTTTTTGTTGTCTGTGCTGCTGCTGGTTGTCTATCATAGAACTGGGGTCTTTTTTAACCAATACCTTCTTCAAAGGAAAAAAAAAATAGGCTTGATAGGAACCCAGTGTACTCAGAGCTCAACTCAGAAAATAATTTTGTCTGAAAAATAAAACAAATCCTCTGGAAGCAATGAAGTGTTTTGCATAGGTACTTTGGAAGTTAAATATTTTGATTCAAAACTGACTTTTACTGCTGTAAAAGTTCTATTGAAAAAGATAACCCTAAGGGTGTCAAAAGAAGTATTTTGATTACTTGAAATAAGTCACTTGCATTTTAATGCAAGACCCAAAAATACTGATTATAAGTCATCTTAAATAATTTTTTGTGGGATTTGGCCAACCAATCAGGGAGCCTCCTGCAGAGCCAGTCTCAGACAAAGACAAAACACACATACCCACTCTAGTGAGGAGCAGAGAGACTTTTCATTGTTTTCTCTCATTTCAGATTAAAAGCATTTCTTTTAAAAAGCAGTCAGCAAAATGTAATGAGTTCTGCTATTCCTCAGTTCACTTTGATAGCTCACATTTCCTTCTCCATATAAGTTAAGGTGCTTATCTATGTAACTGCTGACATTTTGTAAGTGTCTGCTATAACTCCTAGAGAAATGTGAAAGTGGTAAGTAAAATGGAAGCAGCGCTGTGTGATTATTTTCTAGAAATCTTGTGTAGAAAAAGGCAAGATTAGCTGGCTAACATATAGATATAGAAGTATCTGTGCACTTTTCATCTGGTGTTGCAAAACCCCCATCCTTTCCAAATCAGTTGTACAACTGTTGGCCCTGAAAGGGGACTGGTGACAGTTTGGTGACAATCTTAAACTTCCTATAAGATGGTTGACCAAATACTTCTTTCACTTACATCTACAAATATGCTTAGAGTTCATTGGCATTGCATATATAAAGTATAAAGTTTATAAGTTTAAATAAATCCGACATTAGTTTCTGATATATTATTAATATAATACAAATAATTGTTTAACCTTTAACAAGACCAAAAAAAAAAAAAAGGGATCAAAAGCCTCTATCTAAAAAAAAAAAGGCAAAAAGTATTGGGGAACGTACCACAAAAACAGCTTGGAGAATGCTTAATATATTGGTTGGTTTGTTTCCACATACTTTTTAGTGATTTTAATATTACCTTCCTGCTCAGTAGTTCTATGGAAGCAGGAAGAATCACTTTTGAGTACAAAAGCTTTCTGCACACCTACAGTAACTATGTGCAGATCAGGATTCAAATGATACATGAATTTTTACATACACATACATTGTCGTTTACTTGAGGAAATCAGAATGCCCCAAAATATGTTTCTAGAATTTTACTGGCAACAAAAGGAATTTATCAGTCTTTGCAAAGAAATTTGTACAAGTCAGATGTTGCCAAAGCTTTTAGATATGCTACATAAATCAAGGGTCTGAACTATGGTAAGGGTATTTACCGTATGAAACTGCTGAGTGAGAAATAAACAAGAACTGTTTACATAAGCAATGAAACTGTTCTATGTTTTGCTTTGCTTCTAATTTATTGAATTAGAATTTGTGTGGCAGGGTTTTGGTAGTGGGGAGGTCAACAGAATAAATGCCAGGTAGTTCCAAGACAGACCCATTGCTGACCAAGGCAGGGTGAGAGGCAGTACCTCTAGGATAATACAGTTAAGAAAGCGGGGGGGGGGGGGGGGGGGGGAGGGGAAACCCTGCACAACAGGGACAGTAATCCAAGAAGAGGAGTGAGAATATGTGAGACAAACAGCCCTGCAGATCCCAAGGTCAGTGGAGAAGGAGAGGGAGCAGATGCTCTGGTAACTGAAGTAGATTTCCCTGCAGTTTATGGTGAAGACCATAATGAGGCAGCTGTGCCTCTACAAACCATGGAGGTTCATGGTGGAGCAGAAATCCACCTGCAGACCGTTGAGGTCCACAGGGGAGCAGGTGGATGTACCCGAAAGAGGTTATGACTCCACACAAAGCTTCTGCTGGAGCAAGCTCCTGGTAGGATGTTGTGACCCCCTGTGGGACCGACACTGGGGGCAGTCTTTTCTTGAAGGACTGCGCCCCATGGAAGGGACTCAGACAGGAGCAGCATGTGAAGAACTGCAGACTGTGGGAAGGATTCACATTGGAGAAGTTTGTGGAGGGCTGTCTCATGTGGGAAGGTACCCCACGCTGGAGCGGGGAAAGAGTGTGAGGAGTCCTCCCTGTCAGGAGGCAGGAGTGGCAGAGATATATCATGAACCAACTGCATATCCCATTTCCCATCCTCCTCTACCACTGGTGGGGAGGAGATAGAGAAAATTGGAAGTAAAGTCAAGCCCTGGAAGAAGGGAGGGGTGAGGCTGGGGAAAGGTGTTTTAAGTTGAATCTATTTTGCCCATGGTAGCAACTGCTGAGTGATCTGTCCCTGCCCTTATGTCATCCAAAGAGCCTTTTGTTATATTTTTTCTCCTCTGCCCAGATGAGGACGGCAGTGATAGAGCATCTTGGTTGGGCACATGGCATCCAGCCAGGGTCAACCCCACAATCACAGAGGTCACAGTAGGACACACTGGAGGAGATTCTGAAATACCATCTCTACACATGGTATCCAACTAGCTTTTCTGGAAATTCTATCAGTTTGCTTTATATTCTCTATTTATCTTTTTCAATTTTAATTGGAAAAATGGTAGTTAAAGGAGCAAGTATAATAAGAGAATAATACATTTTTTCAGTCCACAAATCATAGCTGTAATCATCATTAAGTCCCACTACTGCGATTAGTGAGTGGCACAGATTTAAAAAATTTAGCTAAATGAGAATTTAAACAAAATCATTTTCACAAAGTGCAAATAAAACTCATATCTTGTGAGTGGAAATGCACAATTTTATTAATGTAACTTGTTTAAATATATATGTATATCACATAGAGAAGAAATTGCAGTGATGAGACTTGGAAATACTAAATTCTGTTTTGTCTTGGAGGGATTCAGGTTTTTTTATTTTACAGGATGTGGCGTATCTTCTATAAAAGTATAATCGCATATGATCTTTAGTCATGACTAAATTTGTTAGGTATTTCCAAAGTTTCCAAGTTTTTTATGAAAATTGCAGAAGTTATCTACACTATATGAATGTACCCCAGCACCACTGTTAGTGAGTTTAATGATATCAAGTTGCTGAATAACACTAAGACCTTGCAGTCCGCCAGCAACTTAGTGTGAGGTATACCTGTGTATGCTCTTTCATCACAATAATTACTCTTGAATTGTAATAAATACAGGGTAAAAATCTTGACATGGATACTTCTCAGATGAGATGCTGAAAGGCCTCCTTTTACCTAACAGTAAGCTGTTCTCGTCCCTGAGGTTTAAAGTCATTGCAGTATAATTTCAAGAATCAAAATCAGAAAAATCCAGGGATGATATGCAGAAAGATGATCACAGTGAGGAAAGTTTTATCCTGGAACTCCAGGGCTTTTATACAAGAGCTGTTGAACAGTGAAGCATTTAAGCAAGAGTTATATGCCTGAGAAGACAAAGTGGAGGCGACACCAACCAGGCCTGAGATAGGCACCACATCTATGTGAGACAACATGAGTTTAAATTTGTGTTTTCCTAATCCTTTCCTCTACATTTGTCCATCAATAAGCTTATAAACATTACTTCCTGGGACACAGATGCTCTTCTACTCTGTGTCTCAGGTCAACCTGTATTAGAGAAATATCAGTAGTGATAGAAGGGCCGTATGGATCCAAAGAGTTAAGGGACCTGTAAAAGAAAGGAAAAAAAAAGAACAGAGACATTCAGTGTAGAGGGGAGCACAGGGAGGAATTACTCTCTGGAATACTCAAGCTCAAGAATTTTGACTCCTTTGGAGTTTCTGCATAAGCATTTCCCCATGACTGCTGTGTCATTGTGAGATTCATCAACATAGACATTAGGTCTGTCACTTGAAATGATTGTCCTCATGAAGACCAAAAGTGCAGTATAGTACTGGACCAAAAGAAGTAGCTAAATAGTTAACTCTGACTTTTAAATTTGATGATGTTTTAATATCTGGTTTTTTTCCACAAAATGTGATCTTTTCTAGAAGCCCTTTAGCTAACATACAGCAAGTCTGTTATCATCAATATTGGGCAGGACACTCAAACAGATTAGATTGCAGTTGAACAAGACGGTATCTGGATGCTTAATCAGAAAGATGTACAAAACAATATCAACAAACTACAGCCATTTCTTTGCTCATAAAAGCTGCAATTTTCCTGACTTTACAAAACTGGAAGCAACTCAATCAGGAATCACTGAAGTAAATGATGACAGCTATTTTTTCCTCTTTTATACCATGTCCTGGGTACACACTGTGTTTCTCACTGTTGTCACTGGCACTCAATTCATGAGAAACCCAGTCACAACTGCACTACAATTAAGAGCCCTCTTAACTTGTAGCCACTTGTAGCCATGGGGCAAATGAGTTACAGAGTAGATCTGTTCCATATTGGATAGCAGCAGTCAGAATTGATGGCCATAATTGTTTTTCACAACACAGTGGGATGAGGGAAGGTTGTAAAATAATACAACTGGAAAGGCAAGATTTACCAGCTAATCTAGCTAGTAAGTTGGCTGCCTTGCAGAACAGCAGTAAGGACGGACCTTGAATTCTCTATCTCTATGACTACAGCCGTGGCTATTAACTTCTTGATAATGTTCACCTACTGAACTCGCTTTACCGCCAGATAAGGTGCTGAGGTGCTGGCAGTGGAGTGAATTCACATATACATAGAGAAAAATCAAGCAAACAGCTCAGACAGCTTCTCTCTGCTGGGCAATTTAACACAGAAGGATCTGCTGAATTTTTAACTGGGTTTTGCTCACAAATCAGCAAAAGGAGATGCATGGCCTCTTTTAAAATGAGGTGTGTGGCAGCAGTTCCCCTTCAAATGATCTTTTAATGTTTTCTTTGACACTGGACGAAACATAAATTTCAGGAAATAGAAAAAATAACTATTTTAAAGCATAGTTTCTTGTTTTTTCAATTCATTGAGTATCCACACAAGCTGCTAAAGCTCTCATGCCTAAACTTCCTTCTAACCTTACTCTGAAATGACTGATTTACTACTAAATTGAGGTTGGACTCCAGCCTATCTTGGGAAAGTGAGTTTGCTTCATACAAGTGACCATTTCTAAGAAACTGCTAACTTTGACTTACTCTTACAGTTTTTATATAATTTCCTGTATGCAGATCTCTTTTTCCAAATATCAAAAAAAGGATGAAATTGTCTTTTTGTTCTTAAAAGTGAAAGAAACTATATTAAAATTGTCAGCTTTCATTTTAAGAGTGCTTGGCTGTGACCAGGACTCTTTGTATCTGTTTTCCCAGTATTTTTTTTCAACTTTCTACTAGAAGTGTTGAAAGGCTGGCATCACCTTAAACCTGCCAGAAAACTTTGTATACTTACTTGTACATTTTAGAATTCACTTCATGGCTTACTTTTTTTGTGAGGTGTGTGGTGAGGAGAGTGTTCCTTTTCCCTATGATGGAGGAAGTTTAAACTGCATATTTAAAACTGCATAATAGCATTCAGGGAGGGGGGCAAGGGGCAGGGGGAGAAAAAGTTCCACATTGGAATCAAGGAAGCACTTTATTGTGGAAAAATTTCTTGAGGTGCTAATAATGGCAGAGAACCTTCAGCTGGGTTTTGTTTGAGCAGGGATTAGAGCTCAGGAAGAGTGATGTGTAATTCTGTGGGTCCCACTAGGCAACTTCTGGATTATGAAGCTTGTCCTCAAGGGGTTGGTTTATTTGAGATTAATGACTCATAAACCTGTGGATCGGCTTTAGTGTTTTGGTTTTGGTTTTTTGGGGTTTTTTTTGTGAACCAATGTTGTTTGATCCTGAAAAATTAAAGGGAATGCTTCAAGTATCCTCCCACATTCTAGAAATCAAAAAAATTATTGAATCACTTAAAGAGGGACTGGAAAGATAAGTGCTGTGACTATATTGCAAATATAACTGTTCTGCGTGTCTTCCTGCACCGACTGTAAAATGACCCTATTGATAACTGCAACCCACATAATGTGGATCAGGGATGGATAAATCACATTGTTTTCTGACAGTTTATCTTCAAGTGATCATTTTTTTTATCCCTGTTTACATGTTTGCTTTTCCCAGACACTGACAAAAAAAGTGGTCTTGATTTCAAAACACATGAGTAGGGTCTGAGGCAAAAGGACATGCTGCTATTGTCCTTCACCTCAGTTGTCACTCTACAAAGGATGTTTCTGTTCCTCTTGCTTTTTTTCTTGCATAAACACACCTCCTCACCAGCACCACTATTCTCCTGGCCTCTCCTGGCACTGCGTTCATTCTTACCTAATTAAAACTCTTCACATACCCAGGTGGTGAAAGAGTCCATCTTTACCCAGCAGCTCAATAAATCATCAAGTAGACTTCAATTTACATATAAAATAGCATGAAAGATGATAAGAGACTGCAGTGATCTTGTTCGATACAAGTCATAAGGCTTCTTCTACATAAATAAAAACAAAGAAGTTAGCAAAAGATTTTGGTATTCCTAACAGACAGGCATTCAATGGAAGCTTGCATAGTCATCCAGAGGTTCTGGAAGTTGAATGCAAGATGAAAGATGTTTCAGAAAATAAAATGTAATGCTGGGCTTTGTATTCAGCAGGGAAAATCAATGACAGGTGAGGGAAGTGAAAGCTTTGGGGATTTGACCTGACCTGAACTTCTTTGATTTGTATGTGACATGGTTTGAGTAACTTCAGTTTCAGAAGACCTAATTTGCACTACACATATAGCAGATAAGCATCAGGTCTAGTGTGGGTGCAAATGTGGAATCCATACCAGATCATCCATGTAAGGAGGAAAGCTCTGGTACATGAAAACTATTTTGAAAGAAATGTTCCTTAAGGAGGACAGTATCTGACAGAGTACTTCTTATAGATTATACCACCTTTTCTACTACACGTGTGGACACATTGTACCTTCAATAAGCAGCTGCTGCAGTTTTTTCAGGCAGAAATATTAGCCTAAGCTTGCAAGGGACTAACATGGTGCTATGTCAAATGATGCCTATAAAATGGAAACTACTTATTCAGAATTCTGGACAGAATTTTCATGTTCTCAAGTTTCTACCCAAGGTCCAGCTGCTAAAATTGTATAAAAACTTCAAAAGTCAAGTTTAAAAAGTACTGTACTTACTGTACTGTCCTTTTTTAATGTAACGTTATAAAGTATGGGCTGCTTTTACCTAATGCAGTGAGGTCTATACAAAAGGACAAGAGCATCCACAAAACAAGACTGCAGCAAATAGTAGGGCAGAAAGATTACTGATCCCACATCTCCATCAAGACATCAGATTAAATTCCTGCTTTGAGCTTTAAAATTTTGGGTGACAGAAGAGAGGCAGGAGGCTGGACATCTCTTGCATGTATGTTTTGTTCATATAAACTGCTTCCTCCTTGACCTGCCATTTTTTTTTTTTGAGTTTTTAATCTGGGTTTTTGGCAGGAAAATTATGATATTTGTAGCTCCATAATAAAATTTCACACATAATGTGCCACAAAAACATAAACTAGTTTTATTAGTGTTTTAGTTTCATGTCCAATAATGATGATGTAAACCTTCACATAGATCTGAGTGGACCACCATGGATTTGAAATGCTGCCTTTAGTTTCCTGGAGACTGAGAGGCATTTATTTCTGTACTGGTTAGATGCATTGTTCAGCCTGAAGGTTTTCTTTAATTCCATATGGATGTATTTGGATATTGTTATTTTAATTTTTGAAGAAAGTGGGTCTTCTGAAGAATAAGGTCCAGTCAGTTTTCAAGTACTAGGTTGGTAAGATGGTGCAATGCATCTTACTTTGAGTCAGAGCTTTAAGGAAAGTGAAATGCCTTTCACAAAGGTAGTCCAGTTAAAAAAAAAAAATCCCTTGGTGCTATGTCTTTTAGCAAGGAGTACCTAAAGGGTCATGGTAACCATGCATAAATCATCTCAGATGCAAATCTGAATGCATGTACCTGGTTAAACATAATGTTACTAACATAATTTTTTACAAAACACTACCACAAGAGAAATATATATGCCATTTGGGTTACAGAATATGTTAGGTATTTGACTAAACAAAAATATCGTGGAATATATGGTCTTCTAAGTGTGCTGATTTGCCATTGTCTGCGTGTGTGATTTTCTTCATCCATCTCCCAAGAGATGCTGCTCTGGTTCTGATCTCAGCCCTGTAACCATAGGTGCTCTGGGCACAAAGTTCATCCCAAAAGAAGTTTGGAATTTCTGTCAAACTGGATTGGATGGAACTTCGTTTGCAAATTAGGACTTTGGGTTACTCTTTCGTGCCTTTCAAACACGAATTTGAAAATGATAAAATCTCAAATCATGATGGGGATATACATTTTAATTTTATAAGGCAATAAGTAAACTTCAAAGGAAAGGGCTTCATCTGTCTTTTATCTATCTCATGTACCTCTTTTATCCTTTCCTACCATTAACAAAGACCGGTTTAGCAGATACTTCTTCTATCATCTGGTTAAGCAGAGAGAAGCATTTCTTTTTCAAGGTCTTTGAGAAGTTAAGAAGTTCGGAATTAAGATTAATTGGCCCATCCAGCTACAGTAAAGAAGTTAAGAAACAGTAAGAGACGGACTTGTTTATGGAGGGAAACAAAACATCTTGGAAAACATTAGTACACCTGAATTAGCACAAACACTAAACAGGATTCTGTGTTTTGTTTGAGCAAGAAACACCATGTTTAAAAACAGGATAGTGAATTGTGGTTGAAAATTAAGGACAATACTTCCATCCCTTCTGCTGTACAGGCTTGCACATGGTCCGTCTTTCCTCCTGCCTGTGTTGGCATGGCAGTATGAGTGGGTGTAACAGCACGGAGAGGATGTGAGTGGGATTGATCTGGCACACTATGCATGCGAGGCACACACAACTGCTGCTGTTTTATTTCGCCACTACACCAACAGAAACGGCCCTTCTATAGGCACTTCTGGCGAAGGATTTTGCATTCAGCGGTGCAGCATGCATTAGTACAAACCGAATGCATACCATGACCTGCAGATACCTGTTAAGAGCAGCATTGCAGCACAGCAATCTTATTTCTCTACAGCTTCTTTTAGTTTGCCGGTGGGAAGGGAAGCTATGTGTTGGGTTTTTTATTATTTTTGCAGTCATGTTCGAGCATTTGTCAGCCTCTTTCCCATCGTTGGTTTGTCTTGTTCATTCTCTGCCCCCAACACCCTCCTCCCCAAATTCACGGTGAGAGAGAGAATTCCTGAACTCCGGCGGTTCGGGAGCTGTCGGGAATGTTGCGGCATGGCGGGCCGCCTCGCTGCAGGCTGAGCATCCCTCCCCTCCGGATCGGGATGCGGTTTCTTCATCCGTGTAGTTGTCCCCCGCGGAGCCGGGTCCTCCTGCTCCAGGGGCTCGGGGAACTCCCGGTGCCTCTGCCGGGAACTCGCTAGAATCCCACCGTCTTGGGTGGGCCTCAGGGGTCGCTCCCTGTGGGAAGGGATCGCCCGGGGTTCGGAGGGGACGGGCAGGATCCGAGGGCGGTGCGACCCCCACCCGGGGCGGTCTCAGCCCCGCCCTGGTCCCGCCCCGCCGCCCCACCGAGCTGGGGAACCGCAGGGAGGGGGAAGAGGAGGAGGGAGAGGGAGGGAGAGAGGGAGGGAAGGAAGGAAATAAGTAAGGAAGGAGGGAAAGAGGGAGGGAGGTGAGGTGTTGTCGCCGTTGGCTCACTGCTCCGCGCTCCGCAGCCGGTGCGGAGGAGGGGACAGCCCCTGTCAGGCGTCCCGGCATGCTGAAAGTCACCATGCCCTCCTCATCCTCATCCTCCTCGTCCTCCTCGTCCTCGTCCTCCGGCTCCTCGGCCGGCGGCCGCCCTGGCTCCGCCGCGCCCGACTACTGGATCGATGGCTCCAACAAGGACACCCTGGCTCACTATTTCGAGCTGGAGTCCGAGCTGGGACGGTGAGGCGTCGCCGGGGGGAGCGGGGATGACGGGGGTGGGTCTCGCTCCCCGTCGCTATGGCGAGAGCGGCAAAACTTTGGTTTGCGTGAGCTGCAGCGCAGGAGCAAGCGGGATTTCGCGGCGTGTGGGCTTTCGAAGAAAAACTGCAGCCCTCCTCCCACTCCCGGGAGCCAAGCCGTGCAAATTCTCCGAAGCAGGGAGTGATTTATAGGTCAAGGCATGGGTCCGTCTGGGTGGACGCTGAGCGGAGTGGGGAGCTTTTCGTTAGTCAGGGTATCTGTGTGGGCTGGCAGCATCCAGTCAGCGCACGGTGTGGGATGGAGAGTGGGCATCACTTGGAGAGCACCGAAACGCCACCTTATTCACAGCATCCCTTCATCCCAAACCTGCTGTCGTTCTATCGCCATTATCAGCACCGGTAGACCCTGCGCTGACAAAACTCCTACCCAAAACAGGAGTCCCTGGATAGGCCTCTGCCAGCAGAGCCCTCCCTTTGGAGCACAGTGCAGGTGAATGAGCTGGTACATCTTCATTCATTAATTTTACACTACTGCCCTAGTGATGGTCCTGCCCAGCAACTTAAAGGTCCCAAATCTTCATATTTTTTTAAAAACCGAAGTCTGGTGTAAAATGCTGTAGTTAGTGTGCAATTTTTGCCCTCTAACTGCATGTTGAATTTGTGGATAGAAAATAATGTGTGAAAAGGGAAAATTACCGCTATTTTTTAAGGGTTCATAGTACTTGACTTAAATCTCCAGGTCAGTAGGTAGCAAATAGCAATTGTTAATTTTGCTGATTGTTAATTTTGCCAATTCAATATTAAGATCCTGAATTACTATGGGAAACTTGCAGATAATAACATGGTTGCCTTGGTATAATATTTTTTCAGAAAGGCATGCAATGAAAGTTATTCCTACAGAGCATATGTGTGCTTGCTGTACTGCATCTAATAGGGGCAGGAAAGGTGGTAGAAATACAATGTAATATCGTTCTTGGCTTGCTGGCCAGGTCTTAAGCACCTGCTGCTTGCTGCTACTTTTTTTTTATGCTGTTGCTACTATTCCCATTTAAATAGGTATAGTTTTATGTTTGCTTACCACATTTATACTTGACTTCACTGTACACCTATGCAGAAGCATTAAAATGTAAAACAGGAAATCTAAAGCCAGTACTCGGTTTGGTGTCCAGAATTGATTAAAAAAAAAAAAAAAATAAAAGGAAAAAAGTATGCTACTGACTTACAGCAGTTGATACCACTCTGTCACCTGGTTTAGTATTGTTCTGTGTGGTCTGTCTAGAATTCTCTCACCATATGTGATAGTGACAGTGGGCTTTGCCTAAGAGTAATCTGTATTGGTGATACATCGTGGGTTTATTGTGTAGCTTAGGAAGGGGTTTTTAAATGTGAACTCTTCAGTCTGAGGAAGGAAGAATGAATGCTTATAAAAGTATTACAGTAAGGCTGAGGTGCAGTGGATTTTTCTACTTTGCAAGGTAAGACAGATGCTGAAACACTTAACAAAAGGCTTGTATGTAGAAGATAACCACACCCAACTGGTGTAGGGATGTGAGCCACTAGATCTGCACTGCTGCTGGATAGAACTAGGAAATAAGATTTAGAACAAAAGCAGAGAGAATACAGGAGATAACCAGCACCTTAATCAAAGATTAAGAGGTAGGGAAGGGAGAGAGAAGAACTTGGAGTGGTATATGATCTGAGGGAAGATTGCTCTAACAAGTTTGGCAGTGCGCTCTCAGTCCTTAGGTCCCAAGGCTGGCTTTGAGATCTTTTCAGAGCCAGCATCCAGAGTGCTGATGATTATCTCAGACCCCCTCTGACAAGTGTACATTGGCAAATCTATAAGGGAGGTTCCACAATCCCTCTTGGTTCCTAAGTGTAATATAAAAGTGTGTTGTTTTCTCTTGGTAACCCTGTATCTAACCTTCTAGTTTTGGAGATAATTTCAATTGTATACACAAAAAAAATTTCCTTGCTTAGGCTAGTGGTGGTGAAAGTATATCAGGTGAGGCTGAAATTATGGGTATGTGATCCCTTTAGGCACAGTAAATAAAAATACTAAAATACTAAAATAACCAGCAGGAAACACTGTCCTACAGTATCTTTAACAAATACAGGATTGAAAGATATCTTTCGTCTCACTGCAAAGACCTGCATTTGGACACCTGTGGCCAAGCATGGGAATTCCCCTTTGGAAGGAGTGCCCTTTGTGCAAAGCGTACCTGGCAGATCCCTAAACCACAGTATTCAGTAATTCTTGCTTGCATGACCAACTAAGGAGTAGTGGAAGAAGAGGTGGAAGATCCTGCTAGGAAAAATAATAAATGCCTGAAAGCTTGCGTAGGAGTAAACTGTTATCTTTAAGCAGTGGAGTTTCACAGGAATTAGTTCAGGTGTCTGTGCTGCTCAATATACTCCATAAATGAAGGGGTTGAACAGTGATATTTGCCGGTCTTTGGAAATTATCAAGGGTTTAAAAGATAGCACTGCCTACGAAGAATTGCAGAAAGACCTTATTGGACTGTTAGGGCATTTAAATGGTGGATGAAATTCAATTTAGATAAATAAAGAGGCTGTGGAGGAGAAACCATTTCATTGTTTTCTCTCACTAGTAAATCGTATTGAGATGTTAATACAGACATATCTGGAGACATGTGTCATGGATGGAACACTTTGTTAAAAGAGCTTGATCACTTGTTTTATTTCTTTTAATGCAAGCTCTGAGGGGTGTCTGATAAAAAATGGATTATCAAGTCAAAAATGAGTGACAGGAGGTAAGGCTATGTCAGCACAGTGTGTCTCTAAGTGGTGGAAGTCCTAGCCACTGGACACTATGGATGCTAAAAAGCTTATGTGGACTTAATGGGCAACTAGGCAAGTTTACATGCAGGAAATCCACTAAGATTGATCAAACATGAAGATACTACTGAACTGTAAGCTGTTGAGTGTTATGAGGGTATTCTTTGACAGTGATGACAGGGGTTTGCTCTATTTCTACATTCTTCTTGAGGTATCTGTGTTTGGCCACTGTCAGAGACAGTACTCTGGGCTAGACCAGCTTTTATTCTCATTCTTTTATTCTGTTTTTAGGTTCTACTAATGCCTGGCTAGTTCGTCTTCATTTTAGTCCATTTCTTATAAGGGTTTTTGTGTATAACTGGAGTTCAAAATGCTGTAAAGTTGAAATTTTGTGTTTTGTTTTACAAAAAATCTTTGTTTGACAAGTTGCAGCATTGGTCTATTGTAGAGTTTGGAATTTTGTTCTGTGTGTATTTCATCTAAAAGCTTATTTTCCACACTTCCTTGGAAAATTTTGTATTCTATACTTGTATTTTCTTTAAAAACTAAACCCTTTTGCTAGTCTTGCGTTACCCATGATGTATCTTCTTGTTCAGAGTTTCCGAATTCAGGATTAGTCTAAATACAGTATTTGAGTGAAGAGGAAGTTCAGTTTTGATCTTTTTGATACTCAGTAATATGGCAAAAAAAGAAAAAATTCTCCTTGTTGGGATTTTAGGTGTGGAATTTTACTTAGCATGCACCCTCTTTGCCTAACTAACTACATAAGTATTTGACTATTGCAGATCTGGTACATGGCCAAAGGCAAATGAAAGTATTTCCAGTCAAATCCTTAGGGCTTTCTTTAAATATCGAAGGTTAAGCTAATAACAATTAAAAAGAAACTGAAACAAAAACCTAACAGGGAAATCGCAGGCACTTTTCTTCTTGTAAGAATGGTAAATCTTCCAAGGTTACCTTTTCCTGCATGGGCAGTGTTTCAACTGTGTGATCCTTGTTGAAGACCTGAAAGGTGCTCAGTACTTAACAACTTAACCTTGAACTGACAGTGTGAGCTGAATCATAGGTGGTTTATGTCCTTGAGTTTTTAGCATAGAGAGAGTTTAAATTCAATGTGTGGCTTGAACTCAAGATTTCAGTGTGCAGAGTGACGTCTTACTCTGCCAATCCTGTTTATCAGAGCTGTCATCCTGGCATCTACTTTTGTAATGGCAGTAGTAGATGAAATCAGCTAACTCTTTGTTAGCTGATTTAAACTAGCAAAGCTAAAACTTGGTTGTTAAGCTGATAAAAGCATTATAGAAATGGATTGGATTTGCACTTGATGCTTTGAAGTTCAAACAGTTTTTGCTTTGAAAGCATACCAACTCTTTTCCCCTCCATTCCTTCATTTAAAAAAAATAAAGGTTTCTTTTTCTGTCCATCTCAAGAGTCATTTGTTTTATAGACTGTTTGCCGTGTTTATTTTGAAAATCACTTGCTCATATTGCTTTGGGGTACATTTAAAGCACGTCTGTCCTGCCTTCAATTGCACTTGTGCTTACTTGCTTGTGACTTTTTGCACTGGACTTTCCAAAGTGATGCAAGCATGCAACTGACAGTACATGGTGCTGGTGCTTAGCTGGATCAGGATGAGAATTATCTTTGAGCAGAAACTGCCTATGTGGATTTGCCTGTCCTCCAAGTGATGTTCTGCCAGGAACGGCAACTTGCTTGCTACCTTCACACCTTCAGGTAAGCAGCAAGCATTTTCATTTAAGCAGTTCCGGCCCATAGGGAAGGTTGTTGGAGAGGTGTGTCTGAGGCCTCATTTGGGAATGTTGTGGTGGGTACTTTGGACTTTGCTTTGAGGTAGGAAAATAGGAGATAGAGAGGGCCTTTTGGTGCTGGTAAAGGTGTCAGATGGATGGGAAGAGTGGTGACCTTCATGCATGGCACCAGCTGGCATAGCCTAGTTGAAGATTTTCACTTCCTTTTCATCTGGAAGGGATTCTCTCTACTTCATCTTTCCGCTTGAAAAATGTCCTTAGCATTTGACTGCAGACTCTTCTATGGTGAACCTGTGCTTTGCTCCTTTTACTGAAGCAGTGCTGTTGTGGAAAAGACAATTCGATGTTAAATTGTCCAGAAAGAGGATGTCAGATTTTTGTTAACCAAGGCACTCCTCAAAGAAGGGGGGAAGTCAGTCCCTGTCAAAATGCATGTTGATCTATCGAGAGTCATAAATGAGAATTAGTATCAAGCAGTCAATACTTTCTGTGGAAGCTTCTTAACCCAGTGTTCTGGATGAAATTCCTCACCTAGGTACCAGAAATGAGAATTTGCAGTGAATAGCTCAGGTTTTGACAATTAAAGTTCTTTGCTCAGTACAGGGAGCAGGTTTTTTTCAGTTTTGTCTGGTTCATTTCAACAACTGATTGACTTAGAATTAAAAAACTGTGTTGAAAAAATCAAGAAAATAAAATTTACTCTACCATTCTGTAAATAAAAATCATTTGAGAGTAGACATACCATTTCAAAGGGTCTCTAATCATGGAGAGGAAATGGGCTATTAGACTTTTTGAACCTTGCTATGGGAGATTTTTATTGACTCTGTTGTCCAAATGCCTGTCTTAGGCACTAAGTTACTTGTCTAAACATTATCTCTCTATGCATGCTTATTAGAAAGAAAAGTGGAAGGCTTTTTTTGAGTATTTGATGGTGATATGGTTTGAAGCTGGCTCCCTGCCAAGTCTCCAAACCTTACCACAAGAAGTCCCCCCCCCTCCCCAAACCTCAGGGAGAAGAGAGAGAAAAACAACCAAGAAAAACCAAAACAAGAGAGATAGCTAAAGCAATATATGTAAAAATATATTTACACTTACGTTACAGTTATATACAATTGAAATATATACTTAAAATTTCACAAGGGAAAGGGAAAGGGGAAGGGAAAAGGAACAAAACCAAAATAATATATATATATATCTCCTGATTAGTAGCCCAATATCTAGCAACTAAAAGAGTTAGCAAAGAAATATCTCACTACTCTCCTTGGGACAACCAAGAGTCACTCTGGAACGATCGCCAGCAACCTCCGCCTCCCAAGGTCAACAAGGCCTTACCAGGCCTCGCTCCCCAACACGACAGACTCAACAGCAGGGAACCTGCACCTCCAAGCCGCTGGATGGAGAGAGCGAAGGCCTTCCCTCCTTTCTTCTTATAGTCTGATTTACTTAAAAATCGTAGGGAATACTGGGTAAATCTGGGCCCTTCCTTGGTTATAAACTGGTCACCAAGGAAGGCCCAGACCAAACTACCACAGATAGCACAGCTGACATTCTGTTCTTTTTGGTAAATAAGTTTTAAGTTTTACAGACAATTGTTCAAACCCCTTTACAGTTGGGATTTGTGGCAAAACCATTGTTCTGCTGCAGCCAGGAGTTTTGCATCAAACTGCAAACTCAACACCTGCTTCACTATGTCTCAGAAAACAGATAGTAAAATGCGCAATGGCTTATAAGTGTATTTGATTCCTAATAATACTGTAACTGAGGCGTTTTCTCCATCGTGACAGAAAATGGGTTTGTTGATTCAGTCAGCTGTGGACAAAGTGATTGGATTACAATTCTTGTGGACAGTCATGTCAGAGAAGCCAACACTGTTGTAGTGCTTTCTTTCAGATACATATTAATATTGTTTCTGTGGAGCAAACTGCCCTGCTACCTCTATAAATACATGGATCGCTTGTTTTTTAGTACAATCAGTAATAGCAGTGTGGCCCTACCTCGTGTGCTGTCTGCAGCTTTGTGTGTCTCAATACAAGTATAACATGAAACAGTGGGAGTGTGTCCAGAGAAGGGAGACCAAGATGGTGAAATATCTCAAGGGCAAGACTTACAAGGTCATTGGGTTTCTCTACCTTGGAGAAGAGAAGGCTGAGGGTGACCCCATCACTGTCTACAGCTTCTTCAATGGGAGTAGTGTCTGGGGAGGTGCTTATCTCATCTCTCTGGTGACTAGTGACAGGACATGAGGAAAGGGAATGAAGCTGTATCAGGGGAAATTCAGGCTGGACATTAGGAAAAGGTTCTCCACTGAGAGGGTGATCAGTCACTTGAACAGGCTCCCCACAGCACCAAGCCTGTCAGAGTTCAAGGAGCATCTGTACTTACTCATATGATTTAGTGTTAGACATCCCTGTACGGAGGAGGGACTTGGACTCGATGATCTTTTTGGGTCCCTTACAACTCAAGATATTCTATGATCTAAATAATAATTTTTTATATAAAAAATGGTTTGAAACAAACTTTTCTTCTAGATATGAACTTCAGTAAACTACTGATAATGGCATGTATTTGCATGTTTCCAGTTCCAGAAGCACTGAGATTTTATTTGTGTTGCACCAACCCTGTTTTTTAAAGGCAGTTTTTGAGTGCACAAGTTTTAATTTGCATTGAGAGTGACGTCTGTGAGACAAATGCCCCAATTATCCACTCTTGCTGTGCTTTGCATTGCATCAGGGTTGTTCTTGGATCACACAGAGCAGACTGAATGTAGCTGAACCAGAAGATGCTGTTCAGAAGCATTTGATCCAATGTAACGTTTTGTGAACTGTCAGTTTACGAGACTAGATCAGTATTCATCTGATACAAAACGCCCAGAAATTTTGTGTGTTGATACCAGCATACTGCCACTCTCTGTAACGCTGCTGTGCTCTTACTGCACTGAATTACTTGCTAGTGCATGCCTTGATTATGTGTCCTATTTCTGCTGTATTTAGATGTAACTCTGGTTATTTCGTAAGTTGATTAATAGGGTGCTTGTGATGTGCAATCAGTATAATGCAGAGGTCAATGTCAATCTGCTGAAGTTTTAATTAACTCAGGAGCCAAAGGGAGTATCTATCATATAAATCAAAATTCAGTACTCAGGGTGGGCATTGTACTCTTTCTAGTTTGTACACTTAATGCATTGTTATGTCAATTAAGTGAGCCATTCCTTTTTTTCTATAAAGAGAGTCCTGGAGCAGTTTTGGATATCTGGAATGAATAGGTGATCATCCTTTGTAATCCTAACAGGTTTTTCATACTTAAAAAAGAGTTATTAGTAATTAAAATTATATTAGAGAATGGTTTTTTCTGTATTTTTTCCTTTATTTCTTTATTTTTATCTGTCAACCAATATGTATTTATGCCATTGGTTTTGATAATATTTTTTAATTTTAAAATTTGTATTTCTAATGGAGAAAATGGATAGCTCTTGAATTAAGTACTCTTAGGAGTGCTGAAAAGTTTTTTACACAGATTGGTTTTAGGAGTGGAAAGAAATAGTATAATTTGTGTTAATAAGAGAATTGCCACACTTGAAAAACATTGTAGTATTCTGCAAGAGGTTAGATGTAACAAAGTCATTATTTTAGAGTGTTATAGAGAGAATCTTATAACATCTTGAGTTGGAGGGGACCCACAAGGATCATCAAAGTCCAGAAAGTACATCTAAAATTGAATAAGTATTTTCAAGTGCAGTTGAAAGCATTTCCATAGGCATGATTGTGTTATGACACGATTCTGGGTGGAGGGCAGATAAATTTACTGAAGTCCTGTGGTATGAGAAGCATTATGTATTCATTCATTCCGCTGTGTCTTTTGGTGTGTGTCCAAGTGTGTGTAGTATTGTGTAAGGGATTGTGATGGACACAGTTTCATAGGCAGAATTCTACCAGTAACAGATGTTTAAATGCTGTCTCAGATAGTAAATAGCCACATTTAAACAGACCACCAATTATGCATGGTCGTCAGTGAAAAAAATACTCAGCAGTTTTCAGTAGCATGTGCCCCATCTGTGGAAATTCAAGCACTTGCTAGGAAGGAATAACTATCCTCTTCAGTCACTCAGACCAAAGAAGTTTTATCTTCTTGAATATTGTCTGAAAAGTTCAATCAGGAAATTAAAAAAAAAAAAAAAGTCATTTCCAATGCTCATTTTATTTATAGTACACCCAGTTGAGCCAGCTTTATTGCAGTAAACTTGAACAATTCTTCTGTGGTCTTCTGCTAGCCAGAAGGTTGGTTGAGTTGTTGGAAAGCAATCTTCTGACACTGCACGTAGTGTGGAAAAAATCTGCAAAGGTTTAAATATTATTTTCATCTATATATGTACAATATGAATGAACCATTAGTAGGAGTTAAGATTGTATAAAAAGAAAGAACATGTACTTCCTTGTGCTTTCACAATGATGCAGAATTTAAACACAGAAACTTGCATATTTATTTGCTCTTTACTTCTTCATTCAGGCATTCTTACCATGCCTCCTCTAATTCACAATGAGCAGACATTTATTATCTGAACAGTCAGTAATTTCATAAGGAAGGTTCTTCTTACAGTACAAAAGAGAGAAAGGATAACCAGATTCTGTTTATTTCCAGGTGGTGATGCTGTTTTTCGTTCTTGGTTTATCTGATGTCTTCTCTGATATTTATAATTTCTGTACCTCCACCATTAAAAAAAAATCTTAAAAACTGTACTTCTCTCTAACTTGTGAGAATTTTTTTCCTCCTTGTTGGTTTCTTAAGATCTGTTATGATGATGCAATCAGAAAGATCATTGAGAATGAGCTGTGCAAACCATTTTCAAGTGTGGGGTTTTTGTTGAACATATACATTGTATATGCTCAATATCATAGACTATATAATGTCTAAAACAGAAAGAGGATTAGTGGTGGATATAAGCCATTGCAAATGTTTCTTTTGGTTATAGAATGAATGGAAAAATGGTGTCTTTGCTGTCACAGGTTACTGTCAGTTAAAAGACACGGACAATTGGAGACCATCAATATTTGCATCTGTTGCTCTGAGAATAGGTTGATGAGGTGTTGTTGCACTCCTTGTAAAGTAATTCTAAGCTAGGAGACCATGCAAATATATGACTATGCAAGCAACCATTCAATCTGTAGCAACTAAAGCTTTTGTTCCTTTGAGTTTCATCTTCAGGGAACAAGAGGTAAAAAATTACTTGGGTACGAACCACCAAATTTCATAGTTGGAACTGGGTCCTAATTCTGACACAGGTAATTACCTGAGAACAACATAATGCTGAAATCGATTTCCTATTATTTATGTGATTATCTGTGCTAGAGCTCAAGATTCATAAATTATAAAGGAAAAGAAGGAAACAGGAACCCCACTGAGGAAAAAAAAATAAATTATAAAACATGCTGCCCTTTGACAGTTTGCTATGTATTTATCATAGCATTTTGTGGGGGCATAAGGGGTAAAAGCACGTCCAAGATTAATAACACACAGCCTTAGAAACAAAACATTAAATTTTATGCCCTTCAGCAAATGTATAATCTGTGTTCTGATGCATACTGTGAGCATCCATATGCCACAGATAAGATGCCAGAACTGCAATTTTACCTCAGAACTGATGTCATCTCTGCAGTCCTTTTCTCCAAACCCTCCTCACTAGAAATATGTGATGCATCTCTCCTCTGGCCTGTCCTCAGACACTGTGAGACAAAAAGCACTTGCTTGGATTTAGGGAATAGATACTATCCTAAAATAGGGTCATGTCGTCATACTTGTTCCCCTCCCCACCTTCCCCTGCAATAAGTTTTCTTTCTTGCAAATAATCATATTTTCTTCCCATTTCAGATGTTTGTGGACACATCAATATATTTACTTATTTTCAGTTTTGATCTTTAAAGCATATCCATGTCTATCAGGTTCAGAGCCTTTAGATACTGATGCTACATCTTAAAATAATGACTTGAGTGTGGTTTTATTAATGAAGATGACCTTGATTGCTCCACAGACTTTATCAGAACTGAATACTGCATAAACAAAAAGGTTCTACACATTTCTTGGTTCTATCTCTTTGCATTGAGGCAGCACAGCATCATGTGACTGAAAGGGTCAGTCAATCAGATCAGTTACCATGAGTAGAATTGCTCATTGACATTTTCTCATTTAATAAAAAATTCAAACGTTGACATTAGTAGATAACAAATTTACATAAATAATTTGGGAGTAACTCAGAAATGAAATGCAGGAATTCCAATTTAAATCTAAATTAATTACTTTCAATCAACAACTTTGCAGTCGAGAATGAATGGAAATAAAAAAATGTGTGAGATGTTAATGAATATCCTTGGAACAAGACGTCTGGTATTATCTTGAAGTAATAATGCTCATATTGATTTTCTTTAAACAGTTCTTTTTAACAGAGGCACACTGACAGTGCCAAAGAATGTGGTATGTGATTTTATTTTGTATTTAACTGAAAAAAAAATTAACACTGTTGAAAGGATAGGATTTTTTTTACAATTCTGTGGAAGGCTGACCATAAATTGTACAGTTTTCAGCCGATAATTAGACCTTCTAGCTATGATGTTCTTTAATGATCAGTTTTTTGAATTTTATTCAGACTTGAGGATGTACCTCTTTAAGATTCTCTCTATATACAAGATAGTGTGTGCAGTTCTCTGATTTATTAGATGTCCTACTCCAACCTAATGTTGTGTACCAATGAGAGTATTTTAAGAACATACTTTGAACCAGGAAAAATTTCAATTCTTTTGGCACACATTGATGTATCTATACCTGTATCAATGCATATATACATAGAGAGAGATATCCATAGATTTGTGTGTGTGTATATATATAAATAAAATCTGATGGTATTATGTACTTTTATACTTTTGCAGAGAAAATGGGTGTTTTGGCAAGGCTAATAAGGCCTTGAGATAATCTGCCATTAATGACTAATGATTTTTTTTATATATATATTTTTTAGGCTATTGACAAATTTTCTGGATTAATGGACCACAGTTCTGATCTGGTGTACAGGGTTTTACAGATGTTTGTTTTTGTGATAGAGAAGATGTGTTTGTCAGCTTCCCTTGTTGTGCATTAACGATTTGATAAAATTGAACATAAAAGACGCTGAGAACTCTGAGATGATTATTATCATGATTTAAGTTCAGAGAGCTGGACATTAATGCTTTTACCTGACTGCTTGATTGGATGCCCCCCACCCTGCCTTATGCTGTGGGTGTAGTGAGTGATCCATGTCTCTGCATTCTCTTCAAACCCTTGTGATTTTCCTCTGACTAGCTCAGTAGAATTGAAAAGAGAAAGGTTGAAAAGCTGGCTCTGTAATGGAAAGCAACACTTCAAGATGTAGTTACTGATGATCCTTTAGGAAGTGACTAATGATTTTGTTTAATGACTTTAGACTCCATGTGATCAGATGAAGAAACATAATAAAGGTGTTTTTTTAATTCTCCCCTGCGCCCTTCCTTTTTTTACCCTAGGATTCCTTGCAATTTTTTCAAGGTAGGCTGCAAATACTTATGGAGCACACTGTTCACTGGTCTGTTAATTAGCTGGCAGAGGATCAGCTTGAGTTGAAAGAGGAAGGCAAATTCTAGTCTTAACAAAAACACTTACAGGGCAGCTATTAACTGGTAATAGTTAAAATTAATAGCTGATGAACACTAAGATCAGTAATCAGTTCCAGATGGGGTCACTATGTAATGGAAAATCTGCAATGAAAGAGACCCTAAAATTCACTAGCAAGTTTTTTGCTCTTGTAGAAGTGAAACCTATCTCTCTATGACCTCCATAATAAACACTCACATAAGTTATGTTTTGAGTTTAAATTCAAATCACATCGCTATGCATAATTCATACATAGATATTCAAAAGTAGGTGAAGCAGGAATAAAACTGAGTAAAAAAGGCAGTTTTATTCATTACTATAAAAAGTTGTTCACACTTTAGTTTAATTAGTAGTAGCATAAAAAGAATAATCTTTTGTTTTCAGAGGATCGTTAATTTCAAGAGAGAAAAACCCCCAAACCACCTTCTCCTCAGCGCAACAGTATCTATTTGACTATTTGAATATTCAGCCTGTCTAGCTAAATAGACATTAGCTCATGTTACTGCATAATGATTTCAGGTAATGTAATCTATACTAGGCTATTTTTATTGGTCTTGCCACATTCATGTCTTGGAGAAAAAAAACAAAAGCAAAATATTTTAACCTCTTCACATGGTTTTCCTGCATGACTTCACAAATGTCATTTGTGATGGAAAATTCATATTAGATGTATTTCCCTTGGAAATGACTGTCTAAATTAGAACTATTGAAATTTATTCTTTACATAAATAGCCCTACAAATCTTACTTTCTTTTTCCTGTCAGTTCCTATTCGGTGAACTGGTTATGTTTGCTATTTCTGAGTTCATGCAATAAACATATATCAGATAGCCTGTTTAAATAGTTTGCCATGGTGCTTCTTATGAACCATGTGTCTTAACTGTATTGAATACCTAGTAAGACCATTTTATATTGGTTTTTTCTCTAGTCACAGTTGAAATAAAACAATAATGATGTGTTAGTTGCCAAAATAACATGTGGCTATTAGAAGACTATATTTAATTCTTTAGAGTCATACCTGTTAAAAGTTTGTTTTACCCATATATTTTTATCTGAGTTAGTTGTCAGATTTGAGAAACTCCACAATTTTCATCCCTGATAAATATTTTGTCATCTACCTTTGTTTTGAGTTAGAATGCATAACTGAAGTACTGACGCAATGTGGACAAGGGACAATTTCACAGCATGGAGTTTTTCAGCAGTTCTGAAATGAAATTTACAACTCCTTTCACATTTTATATTTTGTATTAATTAAAGGCATTCTGGACTCAAAGTAACCAGATTGCAAGAATGAGGTACATTAATCTCTTATATCGTGATGCCTTATGAGAGTTTTGAGTCAGATCCTTCTTTTGACTGTTTTCACCTTCTGTCTTTTATTCCTGCTTGGACTGTGTTTGACGTGTTGCACTAAAAGTGGTGCAACTTTCATATGATTTATTTCCCTACTGAAACATAGGGAGATTGCAAAAATTGTGTTTGCCTACTGTCTCCAGTTATAAAATTCTCAGACTTTTCTAATAAGAACAATAAACATTATTTAGTGGGCCATGATCACATTTGCCTTTTTCACAGCTGCTGTCTTGGTAGTTTGTGGTTGTTTCATTGTTTGTTGCCCTAACTGTATGTTTTCCATTTTCCTTCTCTGTTTACAATTGATGACGTTTTATAGCAGAGTTCTTGTTATTGTCTGTAATGCATGACCGTGTAGTTAATGCTGGTGAATTTTGTCCCTTTTCTCTTGCTCCTGCTCCCCAGATAGTAAGTACAGGCTTTTTCTTTCTGATATTATGGCTCTCTGCTCTACTGCCAATGCCTCCACAGCTTTATCATCAGCAAACTGAATCAGCATACTCCAAAGCTTATGCCTAAGCCAATAATTAAAGTATTAAGTAAGATGCATAACACACCAAAGGAATATTGCTCAAACATTCATGTCAGAAAAAAACTAAAAAAGTTGAAGTAGTGTGCAGTGTGTTTCTGGCAAGCTTTTGATGAATTTTCTTGAGAGGGAGAAAAAAATCTCTAAAACCAAATGGCTAATAAAAGTGTTCCCTTTTATGCCATTATCCCACTCAAATTGAAACTGAAAAAATCAGAATTCTTGCAGTATTGCCTATACCAAGGATGAATCTCTTCCTCTAAATTCTTTTGGTGAGTCCTAGCTCCTTTTAGCGAAGGGTGTCAGGGGCTATTCTCACCTTCATTCCCCTGAGCTCCAAGTGCTTTCTATGGAATGCACTCTTAATCACCTTTATTGAAAGAGGAAGAAATAATCTCCACTGTATTTAATGGGTACAATTTCAGAAGCTGCAAAACTGATCATTTAACACTGTCGCCTCGCAATGAGTGCCAAATAAGATAGATGGTGTGCTAGTCAGAAAGCTGACAGAAATTTTGATGTTTCAGTAGAAGCGAGGGATTAGGTTTCAGTATGCAGATAGGTATCTTCCTTCTCTCACTTTTGTAATATGGATCAAGTGTGTGTAAATGTAACGATTCCTGAATGTAGAAGGATTCAGCTCCAGTAACTCTGTCAAACAAAAAAGTAACATTTTTTTTTTACACGGCACTTGAAAATTTCATGGATCTGTGAGTTATGGGACTTGATTTGTTCTCATTTTTTATTCATTCAGTATACTAGTTGCAGCTGTGAAAAATGACTGCAATGGTAACATAAAAGGCTTGTCTTCATATGTGTTATGAAAAATCCCTTTTAAACTTACTCATCTGATAATATACTGTAGACGAAGGAACTGGGTTTCTTTAATCCCAACAGATGGTGCTGGGAAAAGGTTATGGTAGTTCCCCAACAGAGATCCACACCTGTGAGCTAGAATAATTCACTTAAAATTAAGGACTCTTCATGCATGCAAAGGAGAAGTACCTTGACCATGATCACAGTAAAAGTTGTAATTTAGATGAAAGTATCTAACCATCTGTAGTTCTGTAACAGCCTTTTAAATATGAGCAAGGCAGATGAGAAATGTACCTAAAACTGGTATGTGATAATTTTGCGTAAGAATCTGCATGACATGATTGCCCATGTTGCCAGGAGCCTCCTTGATGACATAGGAGAGTTCTTCCCAGTTATCTTTAGAATAACTGCATTGATTTTTGGTGTCCTCTCACTGGTAGCATTGAGTTCAGTATTGATCTGTTGACATCACCAAAGGATCAACCAAATTCTTGCAGTCACATTCTTATCTCAAATCGAAATCAAATTCTCTTTGGGGGTCGATGTGCTCTCCTACATCCTTAAGGCCTGGCTAGTGGAAAATGTACCTAAGTGCAGCTGTTGCTCTTGGAAATGAGTGTGTAATGCACTGGATATGTGTGTTATTGTGTTTAAAGGAATCTTAAATTCACCTTTCAGTGAGAGTCAACTCTAATTACAACATGGATACCTTTTTCATTCTGCTTGTGGAGATACTCTTGTTTGGAAACACTGTTTTCAGAACTTTCAGCCATTTCAGAATCTACAAACTAATACATACATATGTTTGCAGTACAGTTTAAAATGAACTGGCCACCCTAAATTATTTGAGTCTTTTTAGTGTAAGAATGGTGATGGTGGGTCAGATAAAAGGTCTGTTTAGGCCAGTGTCCTGTCTCCATCTGTAGAGAGAAGCACATACCTAGAAAGGAGTGTAAAAATATCTATCCTTAGATATGTACGTAGAGTAGTCCCTCAGCCTTCAGAAATCTGAAGCTAAATCTGAACCTTCAGCTCTGTTCCTCATATCAGAACAGTGAATTTGCATGCAGGGCTCAAGATGTAACACAGAATCACAGAATGGATGCAGTTGACGGAGACCTCTTCAGATCATCTAGTCCAACCTCCCTACTTGAGCATGGTCAGAGAAGGTTTCCCAGAAGGGTGTCCAACGGAATTCTGAATAGATGGAGATAAGCTAGATGGGGATGTTCACACAATGCATTTATACGTAGGACAATGCTTAATACTTCTTAACAGTTGTTGGCGTTTGAGTTGCTTTTTGGGTTTTTTTCTTTTTTACTGATCACAGACTTGATGATTCACATAACTTCTGTCTAGATCTCAAGATTCCCTTGCTTGTGATAATAGGGAATTTAGTCTGCTTAATACATGAAATTAGGATTGTGTTAGTAATCAGTAATTTTATATTTATTTATATGGGATTTTATCTGCCATTTAATACCCCATCACTGAATCTCAGTAGAATCTTCTTGCAGTTGGGCAGAAACTTACTATTATGAAGAACTTTAATTATAAAAAAACCCAACCAACTAGTGTCACCTCA
This sequence comes from Corapipo altera, assembly GCF_003945725.1. Classification (NCBI taxonomy): domain Eukaryota; kingdom Metazoa; phylum Chordata; class Aves; order Passeriformes; family Pipridae; genus Corapipo; species Corapipo altera. Next base: position 14,081 of record NW_020884921.1, on the reverse strand, counting down.
TTTCTTATCTCAGCTGACTCATTGGAACTCACCAGCTCTGGACCATTAGACTTACTGATGACCTCTCTACACTGTGAAAACTAAACTTTTATTCCTTTCTTGTTTTGTATCTCTTAACCAGCTACTAATTAATTGCTACCTACTGTGGCTTCCCCAAGAAACTAATTTGAGGGACCTTGTCAAGTAACTTTTGGAAATCCAAGTGGACTGACCAACTAAATTTACTTTATTCAAATCCTTGCCAGAACTTTCAAAGAAGTTCTGTAGGTTTTGAGACATGGCTTCCCTCTACAGAGGCCACACTAATTCTTCCCCAGGATATTATACATATCCATATATCCACAGGTCATATGCTCAGAGGTTTAAATTACTTCAGCAATATAGAGCAAAAGTATAGTCTTCCAGTTCTCTCTGATAACCATTTAAAAAAAATTTTGTCACATTTGTTTTGTTCTAGTCTAAAAAGGCTAAGTAAGTGGTGTACAAGAGCCTTACTTACTGCCTTAACTTGAGCTGTTTCATTCTTTAGTTCAAGTTAATCCTTGAACTTGGTCTCAGCCAGTACCCATAATGTGCTATTGGTCACTTTATCTGTTTTTCATGTAATGTCTTCTGTCTCTTCTCTTTCTCTTTGTTTGGGAGGTTTGAAGGCTTCTTTTCCCCATTTGTCTTCCAAGTAAAGAAAGATTCTATCACTGGAAAACCCTCACTTTTTCAAAATCAGATTTATCATGGGCTGTTCAGTAGACACAAAATCTTTACAGAATTAACGTTTTACAATCATGCCACTGTTCACTGTATTTTGGCCGTTCTGTGCTGCAGAACGCTGAAGAGATTGCCTTCATCACAGAATTTTTCCATTCAATGAAAAACAGGTAAGAGGGTACTCTCCTATGCTTTGAGGCAAATGCCTGTTAATATTAGATCTGAGGGAAGAAGCAGAAGGTGCTGTTCATTGCAGGATTTCATCCTACACTCATTTTACTGTACTTTAGCCCAGTTTGGGTAAGGTGAAGGTCTTCACGTATTTTTAATATGTTTTATGTCTGTCCACATTCTCCTTTAATTTCTGCAAAGGAGAAATGTGCATGACTAGAGATAAGCTAAAATTTTGTGAAATTACTCCACATCTTATCCCCATAGAGTGACTTATCAGTTCATTTGTCTTTCTGATGAACTGTGCAAGGGAGTGACCATTTTGGGAAGCTGAGGGATAGAAGTTGGGTTCCTGCCTAATAGACAGATTGAGAAAATTTATTTGCTGTTATAGGTATAGTTTTTGATATAGAAATGAGGAATTAATATTATGAGTCTTTCATCAAATTACTGTTTTTCAGTTCTTCTGGGAATTATTTATGTAACAAGTTATTTGTACAGCTTGTAAGAGAAGTACATGTGGCTGAATGGCTGGAAAAAATATTGTCATTCTTGGACAGTGAAATTCATGCCTAAATTACTGCCATTTAGCCTGACAAAGCTATATAAAGGTCTTTCAGTATCTACTAATCAGAAATCTGAAAGAGAGCTCCTGAAACAAGAGTCCTTTCTGTCAGTTTCCATAGTCTCAGCTTTCAACTGTGACCTGACATTACAGTATCTGTTTTGTTGTAGAAAAAATTCTCTGTTTTGTTTAACTGCTTGGAGGTAAAACAGGTAACAATGTTAACTGAAACTAAACCTGCTTAACATTGTTCCTGAAACAATAAGAGTTGAAGTTGTGAACACTCAGTAATTCATGTAACTTCCTTAATCCATGTGTGCATACATATGCAGGAGCAGGCAGTCACACCACAGATAGATGAGAATGCAACTGGCAAGTTTTTAATGTGTAATGACTTTTATGATTCCTTTTGCTGTCAAATGAATAGAAACCACTGAAGATGAAATGAGTGATAGGTACGTAGAAGTAAGTGATAAGACTGTCTTTTCTTTGGAAGTGTTTATCCCAGCTTTGTATCAGTGATGGACAACATTGCATTCTGAATTAATGTAAAAAGTCTCTCCAAAGAGCACTGAAAGCTGTCAGTCATAATGGTACTTGAGGCCCAACAGAGATGGTAAATAGAGCATTTTAAGTTTTACCTGGATAGAATCATAAAGTTATTTAGGGTAGAAATCAACCTTAAGGTCACATACTCCAACCATAAACCTAATCCTGCCACATTCACCACCAAACCATGCTGAAGCACCACATCTCAAACTTCTGCCAGCAGCTACTGTCCATTATCACTAATAAATATCTAGTAGTAGGTACAGGTCGTTTGACAATTTCTCCTCTTTCTCCAGCTAAACTCTCTTTTTGGAGTCACCCTTCTAATAACAGGACACAGGATAAAAATCCTCCTTTTTTTCCCAGTTGCCACACTGGTTCTGTAAGCACTGCAAAGAGGAAAGCCTCTGCGAGAATATTCTTCCTTACTTTTAAGTTTTTCAAAGAAAATGCAGAGAAGACTGTTATCCTTGATTTTGCCTTTTTTACAGCCATGGTTTGTGTTAGAGCTTTCTGCTGCTGGGAAGTAATACATTTTAATCTGATCTCTCAGTCATTCAGAAATTAACATTTTCATGGACTCTAAAACAGTTATTAATCTAAAATGAACTGACCTCAAAAATTTGAAGAGGAGACTGGAAAATGAAATGAGCATATTATGTTGCTCAGAAACTGTTTGTTTATTGTGGAGTGTCTGATTTCAAGGAGGGCTCTACCTGGAACTGGGAGTCATATCAAAATATGCCCTGCCATGTTGAGATAGTGGCATACTATCCTGGCAATGATTTAAATTCAAAATCCAATGCAAAATACATGTTTTAAGTGCACACTTCTTTCTTCCATGAAATTCTGATGTGCCAGATTCTCTACTGAAGCTGTTTAAAGTACCTTGACAGACTAACATGAAGTATGAAGATTATTAGTTGGTCATGCAGACTTTTGCCTCTGGATTTCATAGGACTGAACTCTGGCAGGATTGGGCTGAATAATGTGATGGTTGTTCACTGATTTTACACCACCCACTCAAGCAGGACCTGAATCTACCACTGGAATTGCTATTTTCTCATTTTAAAGTTTGAAAAGTTGTAGATAGGTCAGTGGTTTTCATCTCCATACAGAGTGCTGTTCAAGTTAGATTACCATTACAATCATTATGAAACAAAGCTGATTTGTTTTACTTAAAGGACATTTAACATGAAACCTGATATATATATTTTTTTAATGACAAAAGGGAGTCTTTTACAGATCTGTTACACTTAATTTTTTCTTAGTGTTTAAGAAATTTTGGCCATAATAGCATATGCAGAACTTGGTATACAGTAAAAATAATGTAAAATATGCTTTCACATAACAAACTTTCCTAAAATTTCCCAAAGTTCAGTTTCAAAACTGTTTCAAAAACTGTTTTCAGCCTGTTTTTTTTTTTTTTATAACTTCACTGATTGATAGTGATAAAGGAATTGTTAGCTTGAAAGCTGTCTTCATTCAAATAATTGCTTGGGTAGGCACAGTTGTTCTTGTTAAATACAGATGCTTAAGTAGAAGTCAGAGTACTTGGAAAACAGACTTTGCACATCTGCCTGCTACTCTACAGTAAATTCTTTGCTCGCCACATCTTCAGGAAGAACTTTGTTGTACTGTCTGCGTGTTTATATGGTGATGATTCTTCCTGTGCGTTGGTTCCATTGTTCCCTTCCTCCTACACAGCAGATTTCTTGTAGGGAAATTATGTTTGTTTCTGCCACACACCACGTGAGTTGTTTGGGAAGCCCAAATAATGATTCTGAAAGCTATTTGGGGCCCTGGCAAGCACCCTCAGGATTTAGATGTGCAAGTGAAGATGCACAACAAACCTGCTGGTGGTATTTTGAGGGAAGACGAAATGCACATGAAATGCCATGAAGCTCCCTTCGGCAAAGAAAGAGATACCACCCTCCTGGAGCCTCTGAACAGAGCTGAGGTTCTTCCTGTTAATTTGCCACCACACTAATTCCCTTCTCAAGTAAAATTAAAGCTGTCATCAATGTGCCCATTCATACTGCATTCGTACCTCAGAGATACAAAGTTGCATGTACGAGGCCACCCAAGAATTTATTCTTTGGTTGTTTGGGTTTTTTTTCCCTAAAATGTCTTTTTTTACAGACTTGAATTTAAGAATGTATGTGGATATGTCATGGCTTTGTTTATTCCAAATAGCTTGGTTTGATAAGGATCGAGTAGTTTCTCTGTCTTGATGCTCATTTCTATAAACAAAAGTGTATTATACTGAAAGTATCTTTCTGCACATCTTTACTGGTAGTTTCATTTCATTATTTCAAATATCTTGGGGAAGGAAATTTTAGAAAACAGTAGAACATCAGAACAGAAATATAGGCACATACAGAATGAATGCACATTCACAAACACTCATATGCACACTTGCCACTTTTTCTGGTTTTTAGTTCATTTTTGAAAAGATGAGCAAATTTTCAAAGCCTTGTCAGAGAACATTTTTAATCCCTTTTGCAAAGTGTATTCATTTCAGTTGTGATTGGGTATTTGTGGTAGGGGGAAACAGTTTTCCCCCTGAAGTTATAAAATGGTAAAACCCCAGAGGGTGGTGACCCTTGAAGTTTCAAGGTTTTACCCAATGAGTGCTTCTGCAAAATATAAACATATCACAAGCAGAAGGGAAGAGAAAGTAGTTGTAGTTGTTGTAGAAGAAGTAGCCATGTTGTGAAAGCCACGAGGAGTGAGGGCAGGAGCCCCCTGGGGGGCTCTGGCTCCCCCTCCAGCCCCGGCTGGGGGCTGCAGGGACTTGGAACAGTGTTAGACTGGGCTAGGTGCCTGTAACTAGAAAGCTGAAAGAAGTTTTCTCCACCGTGAGTGAGCAGCGGCAGAGACAGCAGTGAACAGAGGCTATGGCTGAAAGCCAACAGATAAGAACTGAACTGGAGAAGCAGCAGAAACAAACATGCAGCTGAGCAAGGAAGACACAGAGTTGCCTGAGAGAGCCGAGAGAGAGCCGGCAGCAGAGACAGAATTAGGATCTACAGAGAGAGAGAGGAAGTTGGGGTAAGAACTGAAAAAAATCCCATACCCCTCTGAGACCTCCGAGAAAGGAGGAAGATGATGGACTCTTACTTGAAAGAGTCTTAAAGTGCTACAGCACTTGCAGAAAGGAGCTGAAAAGCTCCAAGAAGGAATGCGGAGGGGGTGACCTTGGCCCCCCTGCTGCTTGAGACAGAGCACAGAGCTCTGCAAAGGGGACTTGAATCCCCTGAAGATAAGGACTGTCACGAAGACCCCTATGCTTCATGATATGACGTGGTGACGCGACCGTTGTCTGGGTGAACGCAGCCCAAGGAAGAAGACCCTCGCTTGAAGACGAGTGGCTGAGGGGCTTGGATACCCCATCGTGTGTACTGGCAGAGATCCAGCTACAGCTGCTGCATGAGAAGAAGAGAACCTGCTGCCATAGAGACATTGCTGCTCTGAGAGTGGAAAAGGATCTTTTCCTACTTCCCTCCTGGACTTTTGTTTGGAGAGGAGAAGAGATTTGATCCATTGTAAATACTTATGTCATGGTAGAGATAATTAAGATTGCATATAGTGTATTGTAGTATTTATTTGTACAGTCATTGTAATATATATTCCCTTTCCCCCATTTTGAGTCTCGTGTGGTGTCTGGAAAACCCATCTCACATTGGGTTGAGATGTGGGAGGGGGCTTGGAGTAGGGAATTGTATTGTGGGGTTCTCAAACCGTGATAGTATTAAAACATACAGGTTATTTTATTTATTTGTTTATTTTGTTATTTATTCATACAGACACTTATAACTGCTCTGTACAATCTCTGAAGTTGTGAAAGTGCACAACAAACAACCTGCAACAAGGAGTAGGAGAAATCACTGGCTTAATCTGCAGTAAGGATGATTTAGAAGATCTGTTGGTCCACTCCCTAGCACTTGGATTTTTCCCCATGCATCCTGCTTGCCCTTATTGCTGGTCTCCCCTCTGTACTCCCTTCAGCAAGGGGTTCAGGAGCCCTGGATGACTGAGGAATCAGGGGCCCAAGCAGAAGCTTTTTCTGCCCCTTTTCAGGTAGCTTTCTGTGTTCCTGCAGTAGTGCTGGCCCCAGCATGCAGCCAGCACTCATAACCCAAAGAAAGCTCATAGGTTTCTCTTCTGCTCTGAACCTCATCCAGTATGATGAGGTGCCTCACCTCTTGGAAATTATTAGGCTTGAAATGAGAATATACTACGAGAAGTGTTATATATACCATTGCAAACCCAGAGACCTTTTATTATTATCCTGGAAAGCACTTGTTAGTTTCAATAATTTTAGTTTTCACTGAGACTACAGTAGTTGCAGAGCTAAAATTTTAGTCATGTCAAGGATGAAAGGTTCCTCTTCTCTTCTTAATAAGCTTCACAAGGTGACTTTTAATGAGTTAGTGAGGAGAAAGTTTCTGTGTTGTAGCGATGTTTTCCGTAGGCTGTCACAGAGAGATTCTGTCACTGCCTCTGTCAGCACCATTCTGTGAGTCTAATGACTGCAGAGCCTGAGTACTTCACAGGCACACATGCACTAGGAGACATACATCAACTTCTTCTGTATGCAACATTTACTTAGTTTTCACAACAAATAATTCTATTCATCAGCCAAGGCTGGGACTTTTTCAAGGCCCTTGAGTAAATAAGGGAACTTAAATCAATAAAAGTCCTAGTGTAGTTATTCATACAATGAGAGAAAAGCAGCGGCTTCAGATAGAATGATGGAGGCCAAATCTGTTATGCTGAAGGATAAGATTTTTTTTATTTTTGTGGTAATTACATTAGCTTGAATAACTTCTGTTGAGTGAAACTATAGTTTGCATGTTCTCTAGTAAAATACTGAAGGTCTGATACATCAGAGGTGGTTCATGTTATTGTACTCCTTTGGCTGAAAGAGGTAATTAATTTTGTACTTAGGTGTGTTAATTCTGCCTGAAGTACTTCAGGGAGATTGTATTTTCCTTCTTAGGGTAGCTTGCAGTGTGACATTTGAGACAGTGTTCATAGAGGTTTTGTACCAAAAACTGCAAGATCTTTATAGGTAGTTCTGAAATGCATAGTCCATTTCTCTTTGATGTTTTTTATGTTGTTATTTGGATTTCCTCCCAGTAGTTGTGATCCATTGCTGCAAGTAATTCCAGATGTTTCCATGTGATGCTTGCTTTTTATGATTGCTGTCTCTAAGGTGGTGTTTGCTTGTACTCAGTTCTTTACGATATCGTCCTTTAGCTCTTGAGCAGTCATTTTCTAGAAGTCACTAGTGTCTGTTTATAGATAGTTATGAACAAAAGCCAAAGTAATAAACTGTGTCATCAGGCATGCATACAGGTCTGTTTGAAGGCAGGGTTTTTGCAGAAGAAAAAGCCTTTGGATTTCATCAAATGGAAGTCATGACTGACTGTTTGAAGCTATGCTGTCTTGCCTTAATTGAGGACCATGGTTTTTGCTCATGGCTTAAATTTGTCTTTGGTGTGACTCACATGGCTCACCAGTTTCCTTTTACAAAAGCTTATAATGTGACTACAGCTAAGCTCTCTTCTTTGAAAACACAAATATCTGCCTTTGGTTCTCCAGCTGAGTGTTACCCTAGGGAGGAAAGACTTTTTTTTACTTTATATTTAAGTCTTCAATTTCCTTTTCTGAATGAATTTCTGACACTGGTAATAAACTATGTGCAGCAGTCTTCTTTGGTACTGCTATCAAATGCTTGCGTGGAAAGCAGTGAAAACACATTGCTCTGTGTCTGAAAGACCAGTTTCTAAATACTGGACAAATGATGGAGGACAGTCCAGAGTGCCAGGACCAGCTGAAAGTGCACCAGCATACAGCATTAAGTGTCTCCTTGTACTAGCAGTAGTTTGCAGGAAACAGTTGAAACAAAGATAAATTTATATATATGTTTATATGAAATAACAGAGAAAGTGTTGAGTTATCACCAGATTTCCCAAGATTCACCTCTGTGTTGAAGAGAGCACGGGGATGTAGAAAGGCTTGACCTTATGAATTAACTCCATCTGGAGAACAAAATTTCACCTTCACGTAGGAAGGTACTTGAGTATTTTAAGTTAGTCAGGAAGGGGTCTTCCTGGCTAGTTATTTATTTTATCCAGGTCAGTTTTAATTCTTATGTGCTCTCAAGTGTACATTCTCAGATTTAGAGTGTCTGTTTAAAAAAAAAACCTTACATATTTTTATCCTGCTAAAGCAATTAGTGTCCATTAGTGGCTTCTTATGGTAATTCATGAAAACACTGAGCAGCATCGAACTCAGGAGCAGACACAAGACTGATGATGCATCTGTCCATTTGAACAAAATATAACTATTTTTAGCTCACAAATAGTTTATAACTATTTTTTCAATGTGTTTACCCAGTGTTTCACTGACTGTTTTCTCCTAGACTGTCTCCTTGTATTATTTCTGAGAATGTTGTGCAAGACAACTTCATAAGCTGCATGGATGTGAAAGTGTATGGCATCTGCTGCTTCCACTAATAACGAGGCCTGTTACAGTGTAGAAAAAAACTTTGTTTGATAATAAATTGCTCTTGAAAAATGAAGGTTGGTTGCCAGTCAGGTTCTCATTCTCTGGTGATTCTCTGGTGATGACCAATAGTTTTCCTAATGATTTTTTACCCCCTGATATTTCTCCAGGGTGTGAAGTTCTCTGGACTCTGTTTTCCTCTCATACTACTTTTCCTTCTGCAAACAGTGACAGTTTGACTTTCTTCTAATCTTCTCACTCTTTCTCTAATACTTCTTCACTATTTTCCTCTGAGTTATCAAATATTACCACTTGTGGCTTTGGAATTTCTTCAGATCACTCCTTTAATGTTCTGAGAAAAGTCATGATAACACATAATTTCTCTCTCCCCAGTCTTAAGCTATTACAATTCTTCTGCTCACCTGAACAAAACTGACCCTTTAGTGGAAGAAAGGGATCAAACTTCTGTCTCTTAGAGACTTTGTGACTGTTTCTTCTCCCCCCAGACCAAATATCTGGAAAACACTACTTTTGGGTTTTCCTCATAGTTGTCTCTTGCCTTTGACTCTTACTGTTTGCCCTGTTTTTTCAGAGGTGACATGTACAAGGCTTTGTTTTCTTTTGCAATCATCTTCAGTAATATGACCTATTTTATTTTGGCTGTATTTGTGTCTGTTGTTTTGATTGGTTCTTTCTGTTCTGCTTTTTCCTCATTGTGGTTGAAGGAAAATCTAATTTGCTATATTGGTCTTTTATTGTACTTACCCGTCCCTGAGTTGCACTGGAATAGTTCGCACTGCTGCTCATAGCTGTGTTTTCTGTCTACTTTCCTAGATGCTCTTACCTTAAACTTACCTGTCTATGATCCAGGTTACTGGTTCTGAGTTTGATTTCAGAACAGCAAATCCAATGTTCAGATTGTTATCTATCACAGCCTGTACCCTATGACTACATAATTGTTTTCTTGTGATTTTTCAAAACCATGTCATATTCAGCACTGAACAAGTGTAAGCTGTAGACAAACTGCTCTGGCTTTTTTTCTATGTTTTCCTTTTTTATTTTATTTCTTCTTTTATTGTATTTATTTACATTTCTCTTCCTTAAAGCCATATATTTAACCTCTTTATATAGCATTCATATCTGAAATGTTGCATATAGTAGTATTTAATTCACACAGCATGTATACATAGCAGTCACCATGTTTATACTGAATGACATAAGACATAATTCATACTTATTATTCTCAAAGGACAATGAGGAATAGAAATAAAGCCATTCCTATGTAACATTGAAAAGGCTTTTATTGAGTGATTTGCTAATCAGTGTCTTCTATTTGAAGCTGGAAAGACAGTGTTTGTTTATAAATTGGCCCTTTATGCAGTACAACTGTCTACTGCAAATAGAGAAAATATTATCTAATTAGGTTAATTTGTTCATTGGTAGTTATATTGGATTATAATGTCTAGTGAAGAGTTACTATGATTTCTTTCAGACAGAACAAATAGATGCTTTGTGGACATATTTGTTCATAAATGGCAGAATATACAATATACCATAGAGATTTTCCCAGTTTCTGAGCAGTCTGTTAGCAATCATGATAAGTATCCTGTATACCTACACTCATTCATGCAAGCTTTCCAAATAAATTCAGGGAATTAGAAAGAAACTTAGATTATATAGCAACTATATTGAAACATAAGAAAGTCAGACAAATTGTCAGTATCTTTTGTGTAGAGCATTCTGTCAGTTTTTTTCAATCTTAACAGCCTTTTGTTTCTTTTCCACAAGCTATTGGGTGCATTTGTACTCCCTGAATGATGGGGTGCACAGAGGTAATATCTTCTCTGTGTTTTTTAAGAAAGAAATTCCTTGAATAGTACAGATTTAATATTTTTCACTTCCCAGGGAAGAATTCCAGATCCTGTGAGATGTCACAAATCCTTAATAACTCATATAACCAGTTGTGGATATTTCATCTGTGACAGGCAGAAACCCAAGAGTGAAATGGTGTGAGTATTTCCATCTGACAGTAATGAAATACTTTGGAAGAAAAACTAAAAACCTGTGACGTCTGAGTAGTCATAGCACTAGTTACATAAAATTTTTCATTTTACCATATGCTTCTGAATACCATGTTTTTGATCCTTATGAAACTGAGAGTGCTTTTGTGTGTACTTCTGATCTTTCTAAAATATTATTTAACTTCTTATTTATCTTGCTCAAAATCTTTCTTTTTTAAGATTTGGGAGTCTTTTTTAATTAGGCACCTCTGTTCAACTCTGTAGGAGACATCATGTTACAAAAGCCAAGCTCATAATTTTTGTAGGAAACACAACTATACCATTGGTGTTTTAAAATAGGCATTGTTATTATGACTTCAAATGCAAATTTACCATATCTTTCAGAATATTATTCAGTAATTTTGATTAAAATCTTGTTTATAGAATCAAAGAATTATAGACCGGAAAGACCTTCAAGGTTTTTAAAGCCTTAATTAATTGTGGTTTGGTGGGTTTTGTTTTCAGTTTTAGGGGAGGGGTGGGTTTGTTTGTTTTGTGTTTTTGTTTTGTTTGTTTGTTTGGTTGGTTGGGTTTTTTTTGTTGTTGTTTGTTTGTTTTGAGGGGGGATTGTGTGGGTTTTTTTCTTTTCTTTTTTTTTCCTTTTCTTTTTCTTCTGTTTTTTCTTTTTTTTTTTCCTTTTCCCCTGGAGATCTGGGAAAGGAAACAGTTAATAAAAGGTTTAAAACAAAAAATCAGATTTTTTTTTAAAAAGTACTTTCCTCTTTGACAATAGTTTGATACCTTACTTGCATTTCTAGAAGTGGGGAAAATTCTGGATGATGAGAAGGATAGCTTTCCTGAAAGGCAATATCCTCTAAAATATGATTTAATCCTTTTATGGGGATTATATTAGAAGCTTTTAATTTGGTTTCAGGTGGTGTTTCTGCCTACACTGTGAATATAAGTTTTAAGTTTCTTAAACTTTTAATACAACTTTTTCTGAGGCATTCTGTTTCCCTGTATATGGAAATTAGAGATTTAGAGAAAGGTTGCCTTTATTGATCTTTTTCTGCTCTAAGTATTAAGAAAGAAAAAAATAGTGGTTTTGTAAGAAATCTAGATGAGAGAAAAAATTCTTAACAAAGAAACCTGAAAAGGAGGGCTGTGTTACCTTCAGTTTTTAAAGGAAGAGACACTTCTGGAGGGAGTGAAATATGCGTTCATCTGATCCTGTAGTGGTGCCACAGCAGTGTAAGTATTATGACATCTGCAGTAATTACTTTCATATTCTGATGTTGCTAGTACTAATTTAGCATTGTGTCGTTAGCAGCTGAACTTTAATGATGAAGTTTTCCAATTTACATCACTGCTTTACAATAGCTATGAGTTTGTTATATCTTTTTTCCCCACAGAAAATGTACACAAAAGAAGTATAAAGAGCCTGTTGGCTTGTTCAGTGTAGATTTACTGGTTGACATGTGCCACGTGGGGTCTTTACATAATAAAGAAATGGAGTCAGCTCCCCGATGCAATGGTAATCGAAGAGTCTTTATTCAAACCCGGCACTCTTTTTATCCCTTAAAACCATGTGACCTTGTGACCAATGAGGTTATCAGAAATAGCTGACTAGAGATGATAAAAAAATGAACCCTAAGTGGTTCATAAAATAGACTTAATTTTTAGTTGTACTGTGGAGATCTAAAGAACTGTCTAAATTTGTTTTCAAACAGTGACCTCAAATAGAGTAATGTTATTGTTTATTTTCGGTTAAAGTTTCAGAAGCTGGTATGGCATATTGTGAGGTAACTTCCCTCAACTTGTATCTATTTGTGTCCTTTTATTCTAGAAATTAACTTCTTTAGTTAGAAATGCAAGTAAGTAGATAAGGGCAGCTACGACAAGCTGTGAAAGTTACTTTCTCCTCTTCTCTGTTACCTAGTCTATAGTAGCTGTTGCTGTGATGGAGGTGTCACATGTGTGGAGTAAAGAGGAAAGGTATAATATGCAGTGAAAAACACATAGGAATGTTTATAACAACAGATTAGGTTTTTCATGGTTTTATAAAAATGTAGCATCAAGATGATGTGATGCACATTTTTAACATTTCTAGAGAACAGACAGTGAAGTGAAAGACCAAGTGCCGGGTCCTGCACTTTGGCCACAACAACCCCATGCTACAGACTGGGCACAGAGTGGCTGGAGAGCAGCCAGGCAGAAAGGGACCTGGGAGTTTGGATTGACAGGAAGCTGAACATGAGCCAGCAGTGTGCCCAGGTGGCCAAGAGGGCCAATGGCATCCTGGCCTGGATCAGGAATAGTGTGACCAGCAGGACCAGGGAAGTGATTCTTCCCCTGTACTCTGCATTGGTGAGGCCACACCTGGAATACTGTGTCCAGTTCAGGAAGGATATTGAGGTGCTGGAGCAGGTCCAGAGAAGAGCAACAAGGCTGGTGAAGGGACTCGAGCACAAGTCCTATGAGGAGAGGCTGAGGGAGCTGGGGTTGTTTAGACTGGAGAAGAGGAGGCTCAGGGGAGACCTCATCGCTCTCTACAACTCCCTGAAAGGAGGTTGTAGCCAGGTGGGGGTTGATCTCTTCTCCCAGGCAACCAGCAGTAGGACAAGAGGGCACAATCTTAAGCTGTGCCAGGGGAGGTTTAGGTTAGATATTAGGAAGAAATTTTTTATGGAGAGGGTAATCAGACATTGGAATGGGCTGCCCAGGGAAGTGGTGGATTCACAGTCCCTGGAGTTTTTAAGACAAGACTGGATGTGGCACTTAGTGCCATGGTCTAGTAACCATGGCAGTGTTGGATCAAGGGTTAGACTTGATGATCTTGGAGGTCTTTTCCAACCCAGCTGATTCTATGATTCTATGAAAGAGCTCATTCATTCAGATTATAAATAAAACTTGAGAGCAGTCACCAGGTGGCTGTCCAGTCTGATCACATGAAAAGCAGACAGTTCCACAATCAAGATTACCTTAAAAGATTTATCAGGAAGACATATTCTTAAACACATAAATACTTATACGGAACAGTGTTTGGAATAGATCTGTCACTTGAAGTTATAAAATTCTCTGTAATTACAACAGCCCACTCAATGAGGGTCTGATTTTAACTGTGAGAAAGAGATACATAATCCTTTATTAATAAAGTGCAGAAGGACAAGTAGAAAAACTTGAGAAAGTATAGACAGCAAATAGGTAAGTGAATTAGTGAATGTCAAATGCTTGCTTTCAGAATAAATGTCTTTCTTTGGCCTGTTACACTGAACACATATGAGTGTCCTCAGCTTGTTCTTTCTTCATAATTTCTTGAAATGCTGACTGAGGTCCTAAAAATGCATGGAGCAGAATAACTCCCAGATGGCAAAAGATTAATTAGGAATATGCTTAGAGCCCAAGGCCATTCACATTCATACTGTCGAAGTTGTCCAAATTTACTTTCAAAGAAATTTTGAGCTTAAGCTTTAAAGGGATAGATCACAGAAAAGATACTGGACTTTTTGAGGCTCTGGATATTCCAGTACCAAGGTACTTAGAAAACATTGTAGAAAACTCTTCCTTTTTTTTTT
>NW_020884920.1:6891786-6939522 GCF_003945725.1 Corapipo altera | reverse complement strand
TACTTAGCTCTTGGCTTCAGGCATAAAAAACTCAGAGTTAAAAAAGGAAAATCCTTCGAATTCTGACTGGTCAATGTTCCTGATGACTTCCTGGTCGGGAGGTGTTAGCACGGGTGGGTGGCGAGTGAAAAACCGGTCGAAGTTTTCAGCGCTGCGTCCGCACTATGAGAGGGAGAAAAGAATGGATGGTGGGTGGGGCAGGAAATGGTGGGATGGGTTTGCACCAACCCCCTGTCGTGGCACAGCCACGTCAGGACAGGAAAAGGTGCAAAACACACCTTGTTAGTCACAGGGTGCTGGCATGGCATGGCATGGCACAGCCAGGGACTGGCACAGCCCCAGCGGTGCCACGGGAAGCGGCTGCAGCAGGAATGGGATGGGGTGCAATGAGAACAAGGGCCCTGGAACTGCCCAGGCTCTGGGTTGTGATTCACTGGACTAACAAGAGCAGTAGTTCACATCAGTGGGTGCCAGGTCACTGCACAGCTCCATCCCAGGCTCAGTTCCTGCCTGTCACACGTCACATCCCCACAAACAGCCTCCTCTGCTCCAAGGGCTGGGGACTCTCCCTCCCCTCACACGCAGCCAATGCTCTCTGGGCCCTGTTTCCTCCAAGAAGCTGCTCAGCCAGCAAATCCCAGTCCCTCAGGTCTCTATCCCATTGCCCCTGAGAGAACACATGCTCCAAGTGCTGCCACAATCTTTCCTGGTGTTTAATTTTCATTTGTTAAGTAAACAGATTTGCAATTTTAATAAACGTCAGACTAAATTTAATAAAATATTAACGACAAATACATGTAAACTTCAACATTTCCCATTCCCTCCTCTGCTCAGAGGTTTCAGGGAAGACAGTGTGAAAATCCATCAGCCCCCATGGCACGTTCCTTTGGCAGCTCTTATATGTCCTTATAGCACCAAGTGAGAACATTCTTCTCAAACCTCTAAAAAACAGCTCAGTGGGTAATGCTTGAGTCGATTTAACCTCAGCCTGAGCCCATCCTTCCAATCCCATGGTTCCCCCTCAGGTTTGTATGGCCACATCTTCACATCTCTTGTCTGGCTTTGTTAACCTTCTGCTCCCAAAAGCGACTCCTGCCCACAGCCATGAGCTCAGCCTGGACACGAGTCCAGCCCTTCTCCCCTCCTGCACCTCTCCTGGGCTGTGGCATCCCATGTGCTGCAGCCCCAGCCCCGGGGACCCCGCAGGAGCCTTTGGTGGGGCTGTTGGACAGCCTAACACCTTCCCAGAGCCATCCTATTAACATCAAACCAGCAATTAAACCCTCCAAATGGGAGCTGCCACTTCCACAAAGCCTGGGGGGCCAAAGGCAGGACACGAGGAGCCCAGCTGGGCTTTTCTGGGCCACCAGTTCCCCCCGAGCACTGGGATAACACAGACCCCCAGCAGGATCCCTGGGAAAGCTGCAGAGCTCCAGCCACCAGCCCAGGGACACCACACCTGGCAGGGGTTACCTGCCCCTGCCATCAACCCCAACACATCCCGGGAGCCTTCCAGAGCCTTCCAACCCCACTGTCATTCCCTATTAGCTTCAGAAGACCTCAGTGCAGACACTCAGGGCAGCTCATGTGCAATGTCTGACAGCACCAGATGCCTTTTGGCTACAAAGAAATGTGCTGACTTAAAAAAAAAAGTATTAAAAATAAAAAAAAAAAATCAAATGAGCAACCCCCTCAGGAAGATTTAAAAATTAATCCTGACGAGATGCTACCAGTTATTGTAATAGAAGGCACAAATATATTTTAATATGCATATTGGCAAGCAAGAATTTCTAGCTATCATGCAATAAGTTAAGTATATGTGGATGGAAAATCTGAAAAGTTGCATCTATCCATAGTATTTCCTGTCCTGCTGTGTGGAAATCGTGGACTTTCTATTTGGATATAGATAAAATGGATGGACAAAATCAATACTTTAAAGCTGAAAATTAGGTTTACAGAAGTCACATTCAAGCCTATCCCTGAGGTCTGAAGGTGGTGACCCTGCCCTGGCTGTTCTCACTCCATGTCCCGAGACAGCTGGGGGCTCTGGAAAGGGAGCAGGGTTATTCCAGCCCAGCTGGAGTTCCAGACTCCAGGTTTGACCCACCCCCTGTGATAAGGGAGAGCAGGAAGGATCTGTGCCACTCTCGGCAGCAAATGGTCTCTATCTGCAGGAGCACCTTCTTTACAGCTTCCTAAATTAAGTTCCATGTTATTGGACAGGAGATGCCATGTGAATTTTTACATTTATCTAAAGCCACCTTGTGAAAAATCTGCCTCCTTTTAGTTTGATATTAATGTACAGGCATCACTCCATCCTGACTGGAGAAAGGGGGAGGGTGGGAATTTATCTTACATAAATCCCAGCGTGTCCTGTCTAATATTTATAGCCAGCACAGAATGGCTTTTCTTCCTGAGCTGCAGAAATAAACCTGTCAGCTCCGAAGATGGCCTTGTGTTTTATCACTTTCCTGCTTGATTTCAAATAGAGACAAAAGGCATAATAAAATATTTTCCATTGATCCCTGGGATGCAATCAAGGACCATAAGAAGCCAAGGATGCTGCTGCCACCAGCCCTTGCTCCCAGTACCAAGGAGAGGTACAGCCACAATCCCACTGGCCTTGCAGGCATCTCCTGGGCAAGTCTGACCTTCCTGGTGCTGCTCTGGGTCAGGAAAATTGGCTCCTTGTACCCCAGGGAGGATCAGGGCTTTTCTGGCAACTGTGTTTAGGGAGATTTGGGTCACAGCAGGAACTTGGGGCCAGGCTGAGCGTCCCTGTGCTCATCAGGAGGGATGATGGTGCTTTGGGATGCTCCAGCACATCCCTTGATCCCTGCTGCTGGCAAAGGGAGCATCTGCTGCAGGGGCTCCTGATATAGGGCCCTGCCTTTCATCCAACTCCTATGGAAAAAGCCAAGTTTCTGCCTAATGTACTGAAAACAATGGCTGATTAGTCTGGGGAATCTCAGAGAAAGTCTTTACAGGACCCTGGGACTCCCAGAGCAAATCCTGACTGGATTACCAGAGGAGATATTTAACCTTAGCACTTCCACCTGCCCACTGTCAGCCCCCTGAATCCTTAAATCCCACCTAATTAGGAAATTACTTATGCAAACATTGGAACTCACCTCGTACAGACTGAACTAAGGCTACAAAACCCCACATGCAGGGAACCAGCCTTTTACACACCCAGGTCTATAAATGGCATTTCAATATTAATTAACTCAAGGCAGCCAGGGGAAAATTAATTTATGCAATTAAAAATTATTAGATTAAAAGCCGTTTTTTTAACCCCCCCATCCTGTTGTAAGTAATCCTGGGCTCTGCCATGTGATTTCAGTACTTTCAAAATGGGACTTTTCAAATCACTAGGCTTTATGTAAAGTAAAGGAGTAATTAGATACCAAAAACAATAATTATCTCAACGAGAGACAGGGAGAGCAGAGAAGTGTAAATACACTGCCAGGGTAACTGCAGACCCAGGGAAGGAATTGTTATGCACCAGCCAAAGCAGGGAGCAGCCAAGCACAGCCCCACGTCAGAAGCACCAAAGACAACCCAGCCCCTGATCTGTCTCGTTCCTGACTCTCTGATAAAGGTTAATCAAGCACAAAGCAACACATGAGCTCTTGGGAATTCACTTCCAGCTCCGGGCACGGAACAGCCCAGCCAGGCAGGGGCTGCAGCCTCCATTTCCCTGTTGGGGTACAATGATTGAGGGTTTTGGGAGGGGTTTGATGCCCTCCCCAGAAGCAGGGCTGGGCAGGCACAGTGAGCCCTCCCCAGCAGCCCTCTGTGCCCTCCCAGTACCCCCCTCAAAACTGCAGGGATGCTACAACATCAGGGAAATGTGGCTGCTGCAGAAGAGACAACAAGCAAGGGTGCCTGTGTGGAGATGGGGTGTGGATGAGGAACTGAGCCACCAGCTCAAATCAAACATGAATTAATGACACTTCTGATAAGCAAAATGATGCTCAAGACAATTGGAATGGGGCTCTGCTCCTCTTGGCTGGTGTTCCTGGGGCTGAGCATGGGCTGGATCAGGGGATGGCTGGGGGCAGACACCCAGCCCTCATTTGTGTGTTATGCCTTATTTTGAGGCTCGGGATACAAACAATCCCTGCAGCCTGACCTTTATAGACATTAATTTATTTTTAAAAAAAAGAAAAGAAAATAGACTTAAGCCAAGGGGAAGAGCCAGGTCAGCACCAACTCCTCTGCAGCAGTGCTCAGCCCTGGTGTGACTCCTGAAGGTCACAAACACGCAGCAACATCTCCTTTGTCACCCCCCAAACACTCCATCAGTGCCCAAACCCCACTCCCGCTCCTGCTGCTCCGCTCTGCACTCACTGCTGGCATGGAAGAAACAGCTTTTTGCAGCACAGAGGCACTGCTGGAGAAATATCAGCTATCAGCAAGTACCTGAGTTGTCTTAATCCTCCCTAAATCCCAAATCAGCTGCTGTTAATCTCCCTGTCCTATCAAACGGGGAATTTTCCCGGCGCCAGCCGCTGGGTGAAGCGACAGCCGGCAGCTTAACCAGCCCCTCCCCAGGGCCGGTGTCAAAGGGATTTTTAAAGAAAGAAGACATTTAAAGCAGGACAAAATTTGCACATTTTAAAGCAGAAGAGCAGTAAGGAAGTGCTTTTGATGGAATTCAGTTGTTTTTCACTGCAAAACACCAAACACCAACGTTGTGCCCCAGTCCAGGGCAGGCGACACTGGGGACCTGCTGGGGAGGAGAGGGACAAGGTAGAGGGGACACAGCAGCTTCACTGGAAAACAGACACAGAGAAAGGTGGGAAATGGCAGGAGCTACGGATTTACCTTTGTGCCTCAGCATCCCTGACACAAAGGTCCGACCCCACCCCCAGAAAAATCACGGGGTGCACAAACAGCCCCAACCCCTTCGCACTGTTACACTCTGGTATCAAAGTTAACGCTGTCCTGGTAACACTGTTCCTACACAGTCTAATGGCTTTAAGATCCCCTTCCTTCCAAAGGAAAGGCAAGCAGGCAGCTATCCAGACCCCTGGATAACCATCCCAGCTGCTTCCCAGCACCTGGGTCTCCCCATTTCCGAGGCAGGCAGGGAGAACAGATTATCCCTCTGCAGATGTGGGGACAGCCTGGGCCACCAGGCACAGAGTGGAAATGAGCAGCTCTGAGGACAGGACCTCCCTGCAAAGGCATCATTGCCAGGAGTGAACTTGGTAAAAATATCTGTCTGAAACCAAAACAAGCAGCCCCAAATGTAGGCAGGGCATGGCTGGCAGCTGCCCAGGTCAGCACCCCTGCCCCACCTGTGCCACGTGCTGGAGGGAGATGGGGCTGTGGAGGCTCCGACACGGCCACCAAACGGGTGGATTGTTCCTGTTTGATCAGTCAGAAAAGGAGCTGTAGGAGGGAGAGCGGCTGGAGCAAAGAGGCATTGAGAGGGAGCAGAGCTAAGGGCGCTGAGCACCCTGCACCAAACATGGACTCCCTCTCCATGTTTTCCCTGAAAGCAGAGCTTTTCCAAGCACAGAAATGAACAGAATAACTGTAAAGCAGAGGAAAAGCAGATGTGTATGAGGCAGTGGGACAGGGGAGGGTTCAGGTAAATACATGGAGCACCCCTGCACTCCCAGTTGTGACCCAGGATGACGGATTAAGGGAGCATGGAATGTCCCCACTCTCATCTCAAATATCAGCCATGGAGATCAGATTAACTGTGGATTCAGTTCTCTGTGAGACACCAGTGCCCAAGTAGGGTACAGCAGCCAAGAGGCACCTGGAGGAAGCACATGAATAATCCCAAGCCTTAAGGAACTGGAGCACCACAGAGAGCCTTGGACATGGCTGTGACCCTGCCAGTCCCACCAGTGGCAAGGAGAAATAGAGAAAACCAGGGAGAGACATCCCTGTTCCTGAGCCTACACAGTCATTGCTTCCTGCACATCCTCTCTGGGGGAGGGCAGGGAGAGCACAGGGAGAGAGGGGATCACACAGAGTTTGGAGTCACAGAGCAGCCACAGCACTGCAGGCAGGAAGACCCACTGTGGGGTTCAGGCTGCACCCCTGCACTGGTGTTACATGGTCAGATGTCGCTCCAACGATGGCTGGACAAGGAGCAGTCAAGTATTCCCTTCTCTTTTGACAAACAGGTTTCTGATTGCTCCTGCCTCCACCTCTGTTTGGCTCTGGCAGCTCATTCCCCCCAGGCTGCACTCCCAGCACCTCTCTTGGGCAGAGCCAGGCAGGGCTGAGGGAGAGCAGCCAGGCAGGATCCCCTCACCACAGGGCTCCCTCCACCTGCGAGCCAGGCTCCAGCTTTCCACCTTGGAGAGACACTGTGGGGTCAAATTCAGCTCCACTGCCCTCTCAGGCAGGCTGAGCCGACCTGGTGCTAAAATAAAGTTGAGATTAAAGAAAAGAGAGACCTGGTCAGCTTGAGAAGAAGGGAGGAAAAACCCAACAGAGAGACTGAGCCAGGATGACAGACAGACAGTGCTGCAACACGAAGGGATCCAGGAGCTGAACATGTGGAGCTTCCATCCCTGCAAGCCAGAGTGGGACCAGGCATCCCCAGGTTCTCCTGCCAGCAGAGCTCTGACACGTGCCAGACCCCAGGAGAACTGATCTTCCAGGCAGACAGAGAAACGGCACCTCCAGGACGAGCAGCACCTGCCCGTCTGCCCTGTGTCCCCACGAGCGGGAGCAACCCTGGAGGAGAGCCCGGGCACACGGGAGGGCAGGAGAGGGGGCACGGAACACTTACAGCCTTTGGCTTGAAGGGGGGCTGGATCTCCTTGCGCTCCAGCTTGTCCCAGTCGATGTAGCGGAAGAAGGCGTGTTCCTTGATGTCCCGCTCCCCCTCCGGGCCGCAGCCCAGGCGCTTGGCGGGGTGCTTGGTCATCAGCTGGGGGGGAGCAAGAGAAGACACGGTCACTCACAGGGTGTCCAACTGCTTCCCACGTCCCCAGGGAGCTGTGATGTCCAGCTGGACAGGCAGCACCATGCAGCTGCTGCCCCGGGACACCCCAAGTCAGGGTCTGTACCCCAGAGGGGTCCCGTCTGCTCCACCTGCTTTTGGGGCTCCAAGCAGAGGATCGAGGGAGAAGCCAGAGCAGCTCCAGGGACAGGGAAGGTTGACAATGGCTTATGAAAGCAGGTGGCAGGTACACAAGCACTGGCAGGATGGGCACACCCCCTTTCCCTCTGGGAATGAAACTGGTTCACCAAGAAACAACCTCAGGGTGCTGGCAGAGCACCCCACGGTGCTGCAGCCTCTCCTGCTGCAGTGGGGGGCAGGACGGGAGCAGAGCTGCCTCTACTTGGTACAAACTTCTCAGCATCTGCTGAATTAACTCTAAAACCCACTGCCCATTCAGGATGAACAATCTGCCCTCCAAAACTTTCATCAGCCCTCCTCCAGCAGAACCCTCATTCCTCCAGAGCTGCGGCAGCACAGACATGAGGTGGATTTCTAATGAAAGAGTCAGAAACAGTCCATTAATGTTGTTTATCATCTAAACTTCTCTTCACTGGCTCAGTAACAGAAAGGGGCCCCAGGAATTAAGGGCAGCTGTACAACATTAATATCCTGGGGCAGGGTTTGAGCCACGTTCAGAGATCAGATGGAGATTCCAGAGATTCACAGGACATTGATAAGGATGGAGAATATGAGCTATATACCTGCAACAAAAGCACTGCTTTATTAAAAGCAAGGCAGTTCAAACTGGTCCCAGGGCTGTGCAGAGGTTGCAGGAAGTCTGACTCTGTGTCCCAGGGCTGGGGGAGCCTCTGGGAGGAAAAGGAGATGCCAATGCTCCAGCCAGAGAGTTGAGGAAAGGGTTTCAGAAGCAAGCAGAGAAGCTGTGGCTGCCCCAGGCCTGGAAGTGTTCAAGGCCAGGTCGGATGGGGTTTGAAGAAACCTGGTCTAGTAGAAGGTGTCCCTGCCCATGGCAGGGGGTTGAAACAAGATAAGCTTTAATGTCCCAACCCAAACCATTCTAGGATTTTCAGACCAAAATAAGCCCATCAGCCCAGGCAGCCATTGGCAGCACCCACCACCCCCTGGGGATCTCACAAGCCTCTGCCAGGTCTCCATCCAGGGAGAGCTCCTCTGCCTGGGGTGCAGGTGTTGGATATGAGTCAGTCCTGCCACCCCTGATGGTACAAAACAAACTTGCTCAGGGAAGTTGCTCTTTAACAGCAGTGCTGCAACAGGGTGCTGAAAGCAAGGAAAACTCCGGGGAAAAAAAACCCCAGAACCCTAAAAAGACAAACTCCAACAAATATGAGGCAAGAGCAGAGGCATCAGCTGCTCTGTGAGCAAACAGCTCTACCTCCCTGTCCCCCAGCCGTGATGCTATCTGCAGCTGGGAGAGTGATGGAGCGCGGCTTCCCTGGATCAGCATCCCCCTGGAAAGCCCATCTGCAAACAGTGAGGGCCTGGCAGGCTACACAGGCTGGACCAGGGATTTTCCAGCCTCTGCTCAGGAAGAGGATGTGACTGGCATCAGCATCAGCTTTGCAGAGCCTGTCTCTGTTGGAGCAGCCACGCTGGAGCATGGCCAGTGGGCCCAGGAGGGAGGGCACAGGGGGCCAGGTGGCAGCAAAAACAAAAGCAAGGATTTTTTTCTAACTCGTTTTTTGTTAATAACCAAGTTTCCCTTGGCATTGCAGCACACAGCCCTTTATAAAATAAAAACCCAACAACAAATCTCAGAGTAAAAAGCCTGAGAAGGTGGTAGAGGTTACATGTCTTGGCCTCTTGAACATGTGGGGCAGCAGCACGGACAGCAGCTGTGATGGGCTTTTCTCAGGCACCAGCACCAGGGGAAACGGCACCCAAAATACCTGTAAATATTCCCAAAATGCTGCAGAAAATGTGCCATTTCATGCCTTTGCTACCAGGCAGAGATTAAAGAGGGAGCTGATAGTCACAGACAATCTGTTCCCCTGGAAAGGGCTGATTTGCTCAGGCACCATCAAACCCCTCCATATGGGATGGAAAAGGCTGAGGGTCTGTGCCGGTGCCCACGCGCTCCTGGGGCCAGGACAGGAGTCTGGCTCCTAATAACCAAACCTGAGCTACCTGCCCATGGAAACAGCAGCTCCAAGATCAGCCTTCAGAAACAAATCCGAGCTGACAGCACAGGAGGGAAATGCTCCGTTTGATCCGCTAATTGCTGCTGACTGGAGAGTCCTGGAGCCACGTGCCAGTGAACTCTCCAGTTTCCTTCCCAGCCAAGGATCCCTGATTAATGCTTGTCTCTGGGCTCAGGCCGGTTCCAGGCTTTCAGGATCAAACACGTTTCATCTCTGAGTGGTGCAGGGATGACTGGCACCAGCACACTGGAGTGAAACCATGAGGGAACAAGGAAATGCGTTTGGGGACCGCGGCAGTGCAACACCAAACCTCTCACAGGTAAGGGCAAAGGCTTCTCCAGTGGCTTGTTCCCTGCACTAATGTAACACCAGGTTTGTGCCCTCCTGGCAGACCTACCACACACCAACACAACCAGCTCAGCCTCAGAGCAGCTCACAGAGATGTATTCCACTGTGTTCCAGGGCAAAACGTACATACTTAGTTCCCAGCTTACTAAAAAGTTCTTAAATCCTACACAGTTTTAATTCAACTTTCGGGTGTAGCAGTTTGGTGGTGGCAAAGAATGTCAGGAGGTTTTGAAACAACAGTAGTACAGAGGGAACCACCACTTTGGTACAAAAAAAATCTGGGAATTTATAGAGAATCAACCCTCGGTGCGTGGCCAAATATCCTCCCATGCAGCCTCCCATCTCCAGAGCGAGAAAAGCCATCGCAGCTACACCCAGCAGACGCTGCAGTCACGGTCCCTGCTCATCTATTTACAGCACCTACACTGTGACTGATGCAGCAGCAAACAAAGCTGACACTGAGCCTGGTCCCTGTTCCAGCCTCAGGGACAGCGATGCTCAGCAGCACCAGGCACCTCCCGCCTCCTGCCTGACCAGGAACACGCTGGATTCTCCCTTTACATCCCCAACATCACAGCAAGAGGATGAGAGACGGTGACAGGGTCAGTGGGAATCCCCCTCTGACCACCTGTGTGGTTTCTAAATTAAGGACTTGATTTTCCCACATTCTGCTGACGGTGGTGGGGCAGCACCCCTCCCTGTGCCCCATTCCAGGTGGGAACACCTGCTTTTCCCCACAGGACAAGTGAATATTCCTCTTTAACACCAGCTCAGAATCCTGGCAACGCCAGGAAGAGGCTTTGAAATGCCGCAGTGGGAGCGTGAAGCGCAGGATGTGTCATTTGTAGATAGAAACACTATTTTGAGAGAGAGAACATTCAGATATTTTCAATATTAACTATTATAAGCAAACATTTCTTAAATTCCTACACAAACACATATTTATAGCAGTGTGTGGCACTTGGGGGTGAGATGAGGCTCAGTCCCAAGCACAACAGAACAACATCAGGACCTCGCCAGCCTTTATCCATCACATCCCAAATTAACTCAGGCTGCATTTAAGTCATGACTAGGCCCAGTCCATGGGGAGGTCGGGATGCTGGGCAAGGTAGAGCTTCACTGCAGATTAAGAGACAGGATAATGAAAATACTGCCCTGACACCACAGAGATACCACCAGCACTGAGCTTCAGGTCATCTTGAAGGGTGACATCAGAGCTAAACAGAAGGATGAAAGTGTCTGATCTTAGAAGAACTATTTTGGGATCACGTTCACTTTCCCTGAGTGTCATTTTTCATTTCAGGCAAAGATTCATAGAGCTTCCCTGTCCTCACCTGATGGGGCACAGGGTCTCTGGGGATGCCCTCCCTTCCCACCTCCCAACCAACACCCCAATTCCCTCCTGAACTTCACCCGAGCCCTCAGAGCAGCCCCTGAATCCCAGCTGTATCTCTGCTCAGTGTAACAGCACAGAGAGGATGTGGGTGTTATTTTTACCTGGTTTTAGTACACACACACAAATGACACAGGTTGTAGTTTTAGGAGTGGAGAACCCACCCGAGTGTCAGATCCCCTCGCACTGGGGAGCAGGGGCTGAGCTGGGACCCCCAGGTATGGAAGATCTCACTGCTCCCACTGCCCACACGCCCCCCCCAAGCCAGCAGAGGACCCAGCCCAGCCCTTACCCCTTTGCAGATGGCCACTGCCTCCTTGGACATGGACTTGGGGTAGGCGACGTTGTGCTCCATGATGGACTGGAAGAGCTCGTCTTCATCTTCTCCCTCAAAGGGGGCCTAGAGCAAAGCAGACACAGGTTCAGTGGCATTTCTGGGTCCCTAAGCTTCCATGTGCTGCTGTGGTCCTTGGCCATGGACCCAGCCCTGGCTGTGCTATGCAGGAATGTGAATCATCATCACAGTCCCTGGGGCTGCACCCAGAGTCGCCCCAAGCTCCTAAGAAAATGCCCCAGCTGTGTGCCAGCAGCATGGCAAATTCCACATCAGTGAATGCTCAGAATGGAATGTAACACAGCCCAGAGGAATCAATTAAAACTCAATTACCTGGCCAGCCAACATCTCATAGAGCAGGACTCCAAACGCCCACCAATCCACAGACTTCCCATAGGGCTGGTAAGCAATTATCTGCAAACAAGAGAACAGCAGGATTACACTCCCAGGTCTGACCTGGTGGCACAAGGCAAAGTGACTTCAAGCTGCAGCCCAGGTCACAAGGACAAGGTTGTTCACTGGGACATGTTTCAGCACTGAAATCCCTCGGCCGAGCACACTCGGAGTTCCTCCCACCTGCTCTTTACCAGCGCCCTGGGAGAGTCAGGTGTGAACTGTTCACATCATAAGGGCCTTTAAAAGGAAAGAGCACTTAGAAGAAATCCTCTGTCCTGTGAAGTCCCCACCTGCCCATTGGGGAAGGTCAAAGCCCAGCAGGTGAGGAACAGCTTTGTTCAGCAGGGATCACACACAGGGCTGTTCGCACGCAGGACCTGCCACCTTGGCATGCAGAGCTCTGGCTTGGAATAGGAAAAGTCCTAAAAATGGGTCAAGCAAATCACAGGACTGTTTTACCCCGGAGCCACGTTGGCCTGAGCACGTTGCAGCTCCCTAAAGGAGGAGGCAGGGAGCAGCAGAAGGGCCTGGGCTGGAGCGTGGTCACTGTGCCACAACCTTATTGCTATTCCCAAAGAGGAGGTGTGAGATCACTGACCCACTGCCAGCAGGCTTTAATGCCATTCCTGGGTGCCACAGTGATCTGCATCCTAATTTCCTATTTTCTGTTTTTCTTTTGGAAAAAAAAAGAATTAGAGCAAGGAGAAGAAAATAAGAGTTAAAGTGAAAACACTCAGGCAAATACTCAGAGAACTGGTCATCTGTCCTGCTTTGAAGGAGCATTAATCACCCACAGCAACCAGCTCTGCACCAACACCCCCAGTATTAATCCTGGTGGGATGAGGGGATGGAACACATATTTGATCCAGTAATTGGAAACCTCACTGGCTGCAGCAAACACAACATGGTTTAGCACACAAGTGCATCGATGTCCTAACAAAGAGAATCTCTTTCTCTAAAATATTTACATGTATAAATATTAATCTCATTATTTCAAATTCAACAGTGACAAGATTTTAGAGGGATGTTTTTATGCGAAGGAAACAGACACTGGGAATAATTATGCCCCTGAATTTCACAATTGTGCCCATGCAGCACCTCATGGAAGTGTCATGTTTGACTCCATCCCATCAGTAATAACCAAATGCAAAGTCATTTTGGGGTGATCTAGAGCCATGGATGGAGAGTGTCTCCCCATCAGACACACGGCCTCTCACTGTGAACAGTGAGCTGGATAGATCTAAGGATTGCCACTTCACAGGGAAATATTATCCACTGGTAATTCCCTGTTTCCCACTGGTCATGTGCTGGAGGTCTCACACACAATGAGGGGCAAAGCTGAGTTCCTGAGCTTGCCTTTCCAGGAGCAAGGGAGTAGCCCATGGTGGTCTGAGTGTGCTAAGGGTCAGACAGGTGTGGAGCTGCCAGCAGGACATGGGAAAAAACCAAGAGAGGGAAAACACACTGCAGGGAGAGCAGCATGAGGATTTGCTGCACTTTGAGGGGGAGCAGGGAACAGTCCAACAAAGACACAGATCCAGCATCCCTGCTTCCTTAAGGTCAGCAGGAGATGGACAGTGCTGAGGGGATGAACTTCCCAGGCTGATAGTGAATCCCTTAATGTCCCTGTTTCTGCCCAAAGCAAGGCTGTGCCGTGGGGAGGGGCAGCAGGGAGGCTGCCAGGCCGTGCCCGGAGCAGTGGCCGCCCTTCCCAGCTCACCTCGGGCGCGATGTAGTCTGGAGTGCCACAGAAGGTCTTGGTGGTCACCCCGTCCCAGATGTTCTCCTTGCACATGCCGAAGTCTGCGATCTTTATGTGCCCCTCGCTATCCAGCATCACGTTGTCCAGCTTCAGGTCTCTACAGAGTGAGAGCAAACCCGTGACACAACGGACGACACGAGTCTCCCAGCTCCTGGTGCTCTGCTGGACTGCTGAGCTCCAGCTTTGTCTCACACCCCAGACTCTTTGCAGGGGAAATGAGTAATAATAAGTCAGAGATCTGTCAGGATGGAGTGTTTATTTTACTTTTAACCCACAGGAACACCATGCTGGGCACAGTGCTTTGAGGTGTATGATGGAAAATACTCATCTGGCAGGGGATGGATTGAATTGATTTTGGTTTTTTGCTCCTATGAAAATCAAAGTGCACTTAAAGCTCCCAGTGATGAAGAAGCCCCTATTCAGCACAAGTCCCTGTCTCACCTGTGCTCTGCTCCCCATGAAATACAAATCAGCTGTGTTTCTCCCTGATCCTCACCCACAGAATACCTGTTTGTGGTACCCAACTTCCCAGAAGCTCTGCTCCTTAGAACAAGCTGCAGGGATGGATCCAGCTGCAGAGCCTCGGATCCAACTCCCAGCCCCAACTCGGAGGTGGGTG
Organism: Corapipo altera; assembly: GCF_003945725.1. NCBI lineage: Eukaryota > Metazoa > Chordata > Aves > Passeriformes > Pipridae > Corapipo > Corapipo altera. The sequence goes on along the minus strand of NW_020884920.1, from coordinate 6,925,571 downwards.
CTCCAGCCTCAAGGACACTTCTGTAGCAAACAGTATGTTGGTGCAATTTCTACACTCTTGTTGGTTTTAAGGCTGCTTTTTCCAATTATCATGTCAGTGCTTAAAACCCCGACAGGCCAAAGGCAGATGGACAGGAGCTAGGATTCAGACTTGGAGGAAGGAAGGAAGCAGGGGCACTGGGGACTGACAAACTAAGAAATCTCTCTGCAGCAGAGGATGGCAAAAAACATCCCTTATGTCAAGTTTGCTCTACTTCTTTCATCTCCAGCATCTCCCTTTCCAGGGCACTTAATGGTATCTGACACTCATTAGGATGCTCTGCTCCACCCTGGGCTCTGGGAATTCTCCTGAGCAGGGAGGAGCAGTGAACACTGGTTTCAGAGCTAAACCAGCAGCCTCTGAGCCTGGTCTGGCACGTGGCAGCGACCCAGATCCCCTGGGTGCCCTAATCATACTGGGAATGGCAAAGCAGATGCAGTGGCTGAAGCAGAAGTGACACTCACACTGCAGAGCTCAGAACCAGCCACTGGCGAGCGCTTCCTCCAGTGTTAATGGTACGAGAGAGGTGCCCTGAGGGGCTGGGAGCTGCTCCAGGCTGCCAGCCAGCATTTGTGTTGTGTGGAGAGAAACACGTGGAACAGGGGCAAGAGAAAACCAGAGGTGCCTTCCTATAAACCAGGATAAAGCAGGAGCCTCCTCCAGGGGAGGGGAGGAAGGAGGAACCTGCTCACCTACCGATAAATGATGCCTTTGCTCTGCAGGAAGAAGAGGCCAATGGCTATTTCTGCTGCGTAGAACCTGAAATGGGAGAGTCAAAAGGAAGGCTGATAATTAAAGGAGATGAATCAAAATGAAAACCTTTCAAATCTGATCGCGGTGAATGAAGCATCTGAAGGCTTTCAGGAACACATCCTGCTCTGTCCAGCTCACAGGGGACAGGAGCCAAAAGGCACCAGTTAACACTCAGGTTGGCCATCCCAGCAGGGGAGCCAACACCCAGTGTCCTTTCGCCCCCCAGGGAGGGGGGAAGCCTCCAAAACCTCCCTGCCTTGCGCTTTCATTTACATAAATTTATTTATTTAGCTCAGTTATTTACAAGTGCAATGTACCTCAGAGGTGAGGTGGAGGTACCAGCATCCTTGGCAAAGACTTCTCCTGCTTCTTCCCAGTCCTGCTGTTTCCCCTCCCTTTCTGCCCAGGAATTGCACCACAAAGCCTGTGCCTTGGGCTCTATTTCCAGCCACATGACACAGATACATCCCATACCTACCCCAAAGGTGCCAAACTACTGCACTTACACTGCGTGGGGCTCCTTGAACCTCCCAACCTGCTGGATCTGGTACATCAAGTCCCCACCATTCACATATTCCATCACAAAATACAAGCGATCCTAAAGGAAAAAAGAAACAATTAACAACAGAATTATCAGAGCAGGGAACCTGCAGGGGCCAGAAACAAGGACTGAGGCGATGGGCAGCTCCAATCTGTATTTCCATGGCAATACAGTCATCATCCCTGTGCTCCCCACGGGGTGCAGGGGGCTCATGTTCATACAGAGCCCAGAAGTGCTGATTCCTTTGCAACACTCGGGGCTGAAGCTCTGCACCTCTGCAGACAGATCTGCTGGAGAAGGCAAGTGGAGGAATCCCTAAACCAGAGGATTTTCACTTCCCAGGAATATGTTTGCCCTTTTTCATGGAATCTGTTTTCAGAGAGTTGGTCAGGCAGCTCCTCGCTGGCATTTCCCCACACACTGCATGGCTTCAATTAAGGGATGCACAGGAGACATGAGCACTTCCAGTGGGGACCAACCTCCATCCATGCCCAGCATGACTTGGCAAAGCACCAGGAGGACGTGTGACATTGCCAGCCCTCTCCTGGGCCAGCAGTGCCGGGGCTGCACAGGTCTGCAGAGGATCCAGCTGCCCCTGATCAAGCTGGGGAGGCAGGAGGGAGCTGCACCCCTTCTCCTCACTCCTCCCAGCCTGGTCTGAGGGGCCACCTCATTTAACCACACATGGTTAGTTGAGTCCTGAGGAGTTCAGAGGTGCTCTGAGGGTTGGAGCCCCTCCGCTCTGGAGCCAGGCTGGCAGAGCTGAGGTGTTCACCTGGAGAAGACAGGGCTCTGGGGAGACCTGAGAGCCCCTTCCAGTGCCTAAAGGGGCTCCAAGAGAGCTGGGGAGGGACTTTGGACAAGTGCACGGAGTGACGTGTGCCCTTGACACACAGGAGCCAAAGGACACTCTGAGCTGGCCCCATCCCAGCTCATGGAAGGAAGGACGGAGGCTGGAGCACTGAGAGCTGCAGGTTGGCAGCTTTACATAACAGTTCATAATATTTCCTCATTTCCTCCCTAAATAAGCTTTGTCCTGCTTTTCAGACAGGAAGGACAAGGAGATCCAAAGAGATGCAGATGGAGCACTGCCATAAGAAGGGCCATGGAGGAACTGGGGTCATGAGCTCCAGCACTCCACAGGGCACAGCCCAGCCTGGAGATGCCCAGCCGGAGGAACTGGAGTCATTGGCTCCTGCCTCCTGGCACAGCCCACCCGGACAGGGGGCAGCACCAAAGGGAATTAAATAGAGCACCAAAGGGGCAATTGGGCTGTGTAAAACACGTGACACTGATGGGAGAGAAGGGCAAATTCAGTTTGGGGATTTTGGAGCCCCCCACTCCGTAAAGGACTGCCCTGCCAGCCCGCGGGGGAGGCACGTGCAGGCAATGTCACCTTGAGCAGGCAGAGCCACGGCAGCCAGGCTGTGACAGCCACGGGAGAGCAACGCTGTGCTCGGCTGCAGCTGCTTCCTAAATATATCGATCAGCTTCAAGAAGGAAGAATATTAAAAAGACGGTCTCTTGAAACAGCCAGCTGAGCTCTAAAAGCAGGAGCTGAGCTTTCCTCATTTGGGAGGGGAAGGGAACGCTGGTGCTTCAGAGAAAAATGCCATGAGTAAAGCAGGCAGATGGCTGGGCAGCCCACGGGCTGGGAGGGAGGGATGGATGGGCACAGAACGCTGTCCTGGCTCCTGTTGGAGGCAGAAAGGACGGCGTCTGTCCAAGTCTGGAGCATCCAAACTCACTGAGCAACAGCACAGTTCGGAGATGTAAATCCCACTGCAGAGCCTGGCATGGAGCCAGTGACAACCCCCTTTGCTGGGCAGACAAGGTGCAGCTCCCAGGCTCCTTCCAGTGCCCTTCCCCTAATTAACCACTTATTAACCTAATTACCCGTTTAGTCCATCCCCTGCCCGACCCCACACTGGAAATGAGTGGCAGCGCCAGGACAGCACTCACCCTCCACATCCAACCCCTTATCAGACACTAGGGAGAAATCCGTCCCTGTGAGGGTGGGGAGGCCCTGGCACAGGTTGCCCAGAGAAGCTGTGGCTGCCCCATCCCTGGAAGTGTCCAAGGCCAGGTTGGAGAGGGTCCCTGCCCATGGCAGGGGGCAGAACTAAGTGATTTTTGAGGTCCCTTCCAACCTAAACCATTCCAGGATTCTGTGCTCCTGTGATTTATCATCTCAATGTTGCTGCAGCTGCTGTGCCCTTTGTGCTGTGCCCCAGAGGGAACTGAGGTCACCAGTGAAGGCACAGCTCACCTGGGGACACCCAGGGACCTCTGGCTCACACCCTTCCCTGGAGCCCAGGATCTCACTGGGATCTTTCAAGGCAGAGCACCCCAGGACACGCCAGCACAGGCATCTCTTGCCCTTCAGCCCCAGGCAGGAGCTCTCTCTCTCATTGCTCATCTTCACTCTTTCTTTAACACAGATTTAGGGCTCGTGTCTCTCCCGAAGCCGCTGAGCCAACAGCCTCGGCTGAGAATTGTGCTCTGGACTGTGCTCCCAGAAATCAAAGTGCTTTGTGCCAGCATTTGATAATACACCCTGCTATACATTTTGATTACATTACAAATACGATTACTATTAAGCTACTATAGGTCTGCCAGGAATAATCCCGCGCTGACTCACTTCAGATGCCAGTGAGATGCTGTGTGAAATAGCTGCTCCTGCCACATTCTGATTACTGTGCTGCAAAGCCAGGCCGCAGGCTTTAAACACTCAATGTGTTTGGTAAATGAAATTTCTGGAATAATATTAAAATGTAATCCTCCTGGAAAGCATTGTCATCGTTCTAAAGGACTCTGCTGATTCCCTCTCCCGGCTCCCACTGACACGGGCCTGGACATTCTCATTCACAGGTTGCTCGAGGGCTGGGCAGGGATTGTGTTAAAGGTCCCCTGTCCCCCTCTCCACTCCTGACTCATACAAACCCAATCACATGCCCATTTCAAACTGGATTTCCTGTGGTTTGGATTAGGTTTCTCCCTTTACTCAGGGTTTTGATCACAGGGATGAGTTCTAGGAAAAACTGCAGCACTTGGCAATTGAATCATAAGGGACATTGTGGGCTGGGGGTGCCTGAGGGGCTGGGAAATCACTACTAACACCATGAACAGCTCCCTGATGAAAACATCTCAGGGGAGTGCAGCTATTGGACATTACACTCTCATTTCACACACTCACATTTTGTCATGGAGACACTTTTGCCAGAGAAGTGGACAAGCTGTGAGGTTGCCAAGGCAGAGAATACAGGGCTGCTTTGGCAAAAGCAGTGATGTACAGAGAATCAGGGAATCCCAGAATGGTCTGGGTTGGAAGGGACCTTAAAAATCATCCAGTTCTACCTATGCCATTGGTAGGGACACCTTCTACTAGCCCAGGTTGCTCCAAACCCCATCCAATCTGGCCTTGGACACTATTGCAATCCATTTGCCAAGGGTCAGGCTCCCAGGGCTCAGGGTCCGCAGTCCCTCCTGCCCCTTGCCCAGGGACAAGCTGTGGCACCAGCACTTACCATGGTCTGGAAGCAGGAGTGGAGCTGGGTCAGGAATGGAGGCTTCCCGGAGAGAGCCAGGACGCGTTTTTCCACCATCGTGCACTCCACATCATCATCCTGGATGACAACGTCCTTCTTCAAGATCTTCACAGCATAGAGCTCATCTGTGCCCTTCCTCTCCGCCAGCATCACCTACTCAGGGTGGAGGATAAGTGCAGGATCAAGGGAAATGTGGATTTTAAATGCCTTGACCTTAAATAGTTAAACTAATGGCTTGCTTATTATCCTGTTACAACCCTGAGAAGAGCTTCAGGTGCAAATGATGCAGAAAGCTATCAGGGGTATTGCTGAAAGCATTTAAGGACACCAAGTCTAATGAGTAACAAGTCTACTCCCTCACCACCTCATTCCCCAGAGGAGCCCATCCCAAGGGTTTGCTGATGTCTGAGCCCAGCTCAACCCCCAGCACCCCCAGCCCTGAGCCAGGGCCCAGGGCAGCACCCTCAGAGTGTCACCAGCAACAGGGGAGGCTGTTAAGAGTCTGAACACAGAATCCATCAAATTACAAAGTGGGAAAAATTTAAAGTGGAAAAGAGTCAGTCTATAGTGAATAGTAAGGAAAAAACCACACAATTTTCTCTGTTTCACCCTGCCCCCCAACAGTGACCAAACCCCACTGTGTGTGGGTCCATCCCCCAGCCAAAGCCCCTCCCAGCCAGAAGAATCCATCCAACCTCTCATTTCAAACCAGTGTCACCCATTTACAGGTTTATTTATTGCAGTAAATGGGATTCACTGCTTCTGATGGTGCAAATCCCCTGGGTTAATCCCATCAGCCCAGCGAGGGTCCCCATCCCGGCCCACCACGCTCCATCAGCCTAAGCTGCTCCTTGTGCTGCCAGCAACACAAACTGACTCTGAAACCACACTTTGCCTCCCATTTTCCCTCTTGCACTCTCTCATCACATTAGATTGGAGTGCTGGCTGGAAATGAATTGCTTTTCATTTGAAGGAGTCGGCAGAAATCCTCCAGTCACATCGGGAAAAGCAGCTCGGGGGTTTTGGAAATAAATTATGTGAAGTCAACATCAATAGGGTGGAACTGAAATGCTCTTCAGGCTGGGGCAGACTGGCAGAAGACACACGAGCGGGTCTTGAGATGACTTTTGAGGCTCTAAGGACAGCTGGATTAACCCTCTTGTGTTCCAGCCCTGGTACAGCTGCCTAGGGCAGGGGTGGAGTCCCCATCCCTGGAGGGATTTAACAGAGTGTGGATGTGGCACTTGGGGACATGAGTTAGTGGTGGCCTTGGCAGTGCTATGGGAAAGGTTGGACTCGACGATCTTAGAAGGCTTTTCCAACCTCAGTGATTCTGTGATTCTGTTCTATGACACAGCCCAAGGACCAGGGATGGCAAGGCAGGGACAAAGCCCGAGGACCAAGGTCTTCATTGCCCACCCACTTGTTTGAGTGAAAGTACCAGCGGGAGAGGGAACGGCCCCTCCCGAGCACACGCGGCTCCGGCTCGTTCCCGGCGCTTGGCCCTGGGGAGCTCGGCTGTCCTGGACACGCTGCCCGCCAGGATTAGCTGGGAATGGCGCTGGAGCTCCTCAGAGCCAAGTGCTCTGGAGCAGGTGCTGACATTTCCCTCTCCATCAGCGGGGTGGGACTGCAGTGACCACACACCAACTCATCTCTCACAGGGCTGGGCCGTGGGCTGGCGGCTCAGGGACCTCGGCAGAGCATTGATTCACTCGCTGGTGCTCGAAAAACACTGTGAGCCCAGAGCAGCTCGTTGTGCTGCTGGGACAGAACCCAGCAAGGCACAGGCACTGGGAACAGCTCTGGGCTTCACCTTTTCCTGCTACCAGTTCCCTGAGATGTTTGCAACAGCCCTTTGCACCACACACAGGCACGGACAGACGGACACCCTGCCTGCAGCCACGGAACAGTAACGACAGGACAAGGGGGAACGGCTTCACACTGCCAGAGGGCAGGGTTAGATGGGATATTGGGAAGAAATTCCTCCCTGGGAGGGTGGTGAGGCCCTGGCACAGGTTGCCCAGAGAAGCTGTGGCTGCCCCGTCCCTGCAAGTGTCCAAGGCCAGGTTGGACGGGGCTTGGAGCAACCTGGGCTAGTGGAAGGTGTCTCTGCCCATGGCAGGGGGTGGGACTGGATGAGCTTTAAGGTCCCTTCCAACCCAAACCATTACATGTTTCTCTGCCAGGGCAGCAGACACAGCTGTCTCACGTGGAGTCTGTACCTCTGCCCTCCCTTCTGATTCTGCCCAAACTGAACTGTTTTGGTTCATTGCCTCCATTTATCACCATTTTTACACAAGTTGAGCTTTACAAGGTGCTGTACACAGGTGCTAAAACCAGGGCTGATTTCTAAGTGATAAAAGCAGACAGGCTTTGCTGTTCAAAATTGGCGGAAAAGAAGCAACTGCTCCAAGAATAGAGTTTGTGGGAAAATTAAACCTGTTACCTGGGAGTAAGGGCATTATATACAATATTGTTATATACCGACCTGTCCTGCTATCCATAACCCTTTCAGAGGAAAGTTAACTAAACCAGGGAGTCTCTGAGCCTGGCATCTGCTGCTGCCCTGAAGGGACCTTGCTGGGGATGTGGCTCCCACCCCCCTGTGCAGCGAGGCAGAGGTTGGCTGGGGTACAACCACAAATGCAAAAAACTGCTCCAGGGCACACATGGGCTGTGAACGCTTCATGCAGCAGCTTCCCAGTGACACGACAACCCCCAGCACAGCTGAGCCAGCCCTGCTTCGCTGGGATGTGAAAGGCAAAAGGACCCTCCAAGCTGCTGAGAACCAGCAGGTGACACTCGGGGGACCCCGGGTGTGAAGTGTGTGCCTGGGAGTGCAGGGATGGTGGAAACCACCCGCTGCTCTAGCCCTCAGTCACATCTGGGCTGTGTTCCCCTCTCCTGTGTTAAAGAATCACAGAATCATTGAGGTTGGAAAAGACTTCCAAGACCATAGAGTCCAATTTTTGACTGATCCCCACCTTGTCCCCCAGCCCAGAGCACCGAGTGCCACATCCAGTTGTACCTTGGACACCTCCAGGGATGGGGACTCCACCACCTCCCTGGGCAGCCCCTTCCAATGCCTGACCACCCTTTCCATAAACAAATTCTTCCTGACGTCTTTCTGATGTCCTGATGTCTGGAGGTGTTCAAATACCAAGAGATGCAAACAGGCAAATGCCCCAGCACAGTCAGTGATGCCCCGACCAGAGCCATGCACAGGTTGTGGTTGATTATCACAGCACATGAAAACTGTCTTCCATTGCACTGGAATCCAGAACTGCAGCGACCAAAGGCTCCACCCTGCTCAGCAAAACACCACAAAACCCCCCAAAAGCCTGACAGCTCAAGAGCACAACAGATTGATTAGCTGCAAAAATATGAGCAAGCCACGTAATTTCCTTTTCCTCTATTTATATTACAGCAAAGCAAACCCAGGGTGGGCTGTGCCAAGCGCTGCCTCCCTCCCTGGGAAGGTCTCCCTGCCCATGCCAGCCCATGGAGTGCTGCCACCAGCCACAGTCCTGGGGGCTTGGTGGGACTCATGACCAGGGGAGCCCCAGGGAGATCCCAGAGCACCCAGGTGCAAACAGGGCCACCCTGTGTCCTGGGGCTGAATGCACCAACCCAGGATTCTGCACACCCAAGCCCCTATTTTCCAAACCAGATCCATTTTCCACCCCCTAAACTCTGCTGCCTGGCTCGGGGGACCTCCATCTGCCAGCACACTCGCTGGGAAGCAGATTGCATTCTTTTTTAATTTTTTTTTTAGTGCAGAAAAAAGCTGATATTTAACTTGATTTATTCCTGTAATATAGAGTATTGTTTGGGAATGCTTCAGCATAAAAACTGGAGATATTCTGAACATAGAAAAAGCAAGTTTGTTAAACTCCACTGAGGCCAACATATTGGTACTCCTGACCTGGACTGCCAGAGTGTGGAGAGAGGAAAATACCAAGCAGTAAATCTGAGATCCTGATGCCAAAGAGTTAACAGAGAGAGACAGAGACTCACTAAAATAGTGTGGTTATAGTCCAAGAGCCCTCACAGCCAGCAGGGACTGGGAAGAGAGAGGCTGGCAGCAGGCAGCCAGCACAGGAGCAGGCAGTGCCAGCCCTAGGAGGGAAGGCCACAGTGCCAGCCCTGGAGAAGGACAGTGATGCCAGGAGCACAGAGTGGGCTGCTGGGCATGCCAAGGGCTGCAGGGGCTGAGCCCGGGGCTCCCTCCCCTCTGTGCTCCCTGCCTGGCTCCCAGCACACGCCCTCACTGTCCCTGACCAGGAGCAGGCACAGACCCCTGTGCTGTGCCAGCCCGTGCCCCCGAGCAGGGGGATGCCGTGGGGAAGGGCAGGCACACGTGAGCGGGAGGCTCTGCCCGCAGAAACCAATGGTGCTGTTTTAATTAGCGCTAATTAGCATATTTATAACATGCTGTTCCAGGGAACAGTTTCTGTCACACATTCCCTTATATAAGCCACGGAGCCAACTGAAGAGTTTGCTAATGTTTCTCAAATTTAAGGAAAGAAGGCGGGGGGGGGCTACACGATGCACAGCCACAGTCTCCAGATGCCAGTGCTCAGTTTGAAAGGGATGAGGTGTTGGGAGGGAGGGAAAGGGGACATGGATATATTTCTGTGTGAGCAGCATGGACACGAGGCTTTCCTGCTTCCCAGGATACCAACCCACAGCAAAGGGGTCCGACGGTGAGTTCTGGGCAGGAACCCCAGGCTGATGCTCTGGGTGCTGGGGACCATCAGGACCTCCCTGTTTTCCACCTGTCAAAGGTGTTTCCATGGATCCCTGAGCTCTCCATCTCCAGAGAGGGAGCAAACACCCAAACAGAGGCTGGGACCTCCCCAAGCTCCACGGCCATCAGGAGAAGGCTGAGGGAGGGAAGGGGTGTCCCTGCTGCACCCCTGTGCTCAGGTGATGGGGCAACATCACTCCCCTGCACACCCTCCTCATCTTCACTACCTGCCCAAGGAATGAGTCTGTTGGCAGAGCAATATTTCCTGCAATTAAGAGGGAATTCACTAATGACAGTGGTGTTGGGCCAGTCATCACACCAGCAGACACCAGGCCAGTGTCCAGTGAGAACCACCCACCTCCCGTGGAGCCCCAGTAGCCCCTGGAGCACTGGGATCCCAAATGGAAATCACGAGAGAGTTGGAAAGACCCCAAGAAAAATGAAGGCTCTGAGTCACATAATTATCATAAGAATGAAGTTCTGCTACTGCTCATATATCCCACATATTTGTAATTATTAGGAAAAAAAAAGGCCAAATAAAAAAGAGCTTTAAAGACACAGCTCAGCCCCTCACTTCCCAAAAGGGGTCAGATGGGTTTTGTGATGGTCTCATCAGACATCTCAGGTGCTCCCCGCTGTGACCCAGAGCTCACAGTCCAGAGGGAGCCAAGCTGGGCTCCCAGCACCGTGACACCAGTGCTCCCAGTCAGAGCAAGGACAGGTCACACTGGAGCAGCCACACGAAACTTATGGGAAATATAGACAGTGTCAAGGAGAATTTGGTACCTCACCTTCCCAAAGCTTCCTTTTCCCAGCACCATCAGGAAGTTGAAGTCCGAAAGCTTCATCCGATCTCTGCTCCCGTTGTTGTCAAATTTGGAAATGGCATTTCTTGTCTTCTCATCCGCGGCCTTGGACCCAGTCCCGATCTTGGCTCTCTGCAAAGGTGGACATGGGACAGGGAGAAAAGAAAACACATTTCTGAAATCAGCAGGGAGAAAGGGTGTTATAAACCCAGTGGATGCCCCCAAAATCCCACCTAATCAGCCCTTTCCCAGCTCAAACACCACCCTGAGCTTCAGGAACCTTTTCCATCACATCACCAAGAAGGGCACTGGAGGAGTTACCAGCACTGGCACATGGCACAGATCCACTGCTGCCCAGTCAACCTCTGCCAGAGCAACTGGGAACCTCTGCCCATTGTCACCCCTCTCCCCATGCCAGAAGGTAGCCTGCCACGCTGCCCCATGCTCCAGGTCATCCAAAGCATAGAAGAGAGCCTTAAAGAAGCTTTTTTCCTCAAAACAAGCTTCTGTCTCTCACCTCCCCAGAAAAGGATGGGTGAATATCTCACAGAATATTTCACAGAATATTCTGAGTTGGAAGGGACCCACAAGGATCGAGTTCAGCTCTTAAGTGAATGGCCCATACAGGGATTGAACCCGTAACCTTGGTGTATATAAATATATTAAGGTAAAACACAAGGCTTTTTATCCAACTCCACCTCCATTACTCCCCTTATGGGTCCCTTCCAACTTGAGGTATTCCATGATTACATCTGATGCTGAAGAGAATCGCACTCCTGTGCCAGTTCAGGTTGAACACAGGAAGCCCCAAATCTATTTGGAACAGCAGAGAACAGAGAGCTCCCCTCTCACACCCCCAACCACCCTCACAACCACAGCTGCTCACTGAGGACCTCCACAACCCCCCATGTTTAAACACCAAACCCCACCAGCGTCCTGGCACCTCCTCCCCAGGCCAGGGGCTGTCTGATGTGCCGAACCACTGCTTGAAAAAGCTATCTCACAATTTATTCTCTTTTAATTTATAGAACTGTGTGGCAGTGTGAGGCCTGTGCCGAGCTCAGCCTAGCATGAAATTCCATTAACCCGATCCCGGCGGTTCAATTTGGCTGCTGCTGGCAGCCCCTCCAGATAGCACCTCACGGGTAATCTCAAGCCTTTGCTGCTGCTAATTGGTTCTCACAAGGTTCTCCCTGCTGCTGAATTCCCCACTCAAGGTCACCCGCAGCACCTACGAGCATCTGAAAAGCTCCTGCACTGAAAACCGAAGGACTGGTCTCTGGCATTTTCAAACACCATTGGTGTGACCACAGCTCTGCCCCGGGAAGAGGCTGGAACCCAAGGATGGGACCTGCTGCTGTCACTGGAGCCACACATATCCCATCTGCTTCCCAGTGGGAAAATATTCATGCAGCGAAAAGGAAATAAAGTCACGTCTCCCAAAGCACAAGGGGTTTCCTCAGAGTCATCTTCAGGCTTTTCCAGTGTCCCCAAAGGACAGGGAGACCCAGGCAGGCGCTGTACTGACAACCAGCTCAGGTGACCAACAGCAGCTCTGACACAGCCCGACGTGTCTCATTGAGCCCAACCAAATCACAGAACCATGGAATGATTTGGGTTGGAGGGACCTTAAAGATCATCCAGAGAGGATGATCAAAGAGGGGGAAATAAGAGGATTTTCTTTTGCTCCATCCCAGCAAACCATCCAGCCTCAGGCCCAGCACCAGCAGACACGGGCTGAGCACCAGCACCCAGACGTGGGGTGTCCTGGGCTCCCTCCTGAGGCTGTGTCTGAAGAGGGGTCAAGTCAAACCCAGTCAGTCCAGCACTTGACCTGATATGCAGCACCACAGTATGTTCAGGAAGATCAGATGAGGATACAAACATAACCAGGCCTCCCTGATAGAGCAGGCTCAGGGTGTGGCTTAGCCAGGAGGGTGAAGGTCTTCCCAGAAAGGAGCCCAAAATAAGAGCTGGGGCAATGTAACGACCAGCACTCGAAGGGAAGGGTCTTGCTTCTGCTGTCAAGCATCTCTAAGGACCCTAAGTGAACACAAAAGTCCTGTAACCTCTTTTTAATGCACTCCTAACACCTCCACAATCTCAAGACCTCTTTGAGGTTTACAACCGAAGCGTGCCAAGTATTGCTCACTGACTTTTTTTAAATAAAAGCACTTGACCTTCGTTATCCAACTCCATTTGTCACAGTTAATTTACTACATCTGAATTTATGCAAGAGCAGCTGACAAACCCATCTCTCCAGCTGTCCCAGCGAGGGGCTGATAAAGAGTGAGCGGAGCTGGCAGGGATGTGGTGCTGGGATGTGGTGCTGGGATGTGGTGCTGGGATGTGGTGCAGGGATGTGGTGCAGGGATGTGGTCCTGGGATGCAGCACAGGGTTCCATGCTGGGCTCCTCTTGGATGGTCCTTGTCCAGCCCAGGACGTGCTGGCTGGGACACGGCTGCAGGGAGCACAGCAGCACCTTGTTCAGGCTGTGGAGAGGGGCATGGCTCTGGCAGCAGCTCCACAAGCTCCCAGGCAGCTCTGTGTCCCCCAGGCTGGCACTGTGTCCTCCCTGCCAGGCTCTAGCACACTCCACTCCTCCCTCCCAACACCAGCACCAGCCATGGCCCAGCTGGAAGGGGATCCCCTGCCTGTAACACTGACTTCCTCACAAGGGAGGAGGGGAGACACATCAAGGTCAGGGCACGGGTGTACTCTGGCACCTCTGGACAGTGTGTTTTCTGATCTGTAGAAAACTCATCATCTGACTTCCAACACACCATTTTAACACCACTGGAACATCATGAAATGCAACAGAAGACAGCTGTTAGTTCTTTATAGAGCCAACAACCATTGTTTGTAGCTAACTGCTGTATTAGAACTGTCTTTTCTTGTATATTCAGGAAAGTTGTATATAAATAAGATAAAAAAAGAAAGGAGAACTCCAGTCTCTGCTACAATTATGGAGTTCATGCTGACAACCATAAGGGCAATTCTTTTATGTATGGCTCATTGCATGTAAGTCTCCAGATGTACCATGCTCATTCCCAAGGTTCTGGGGAGATTTTAGCTACGCTGAGAAATGGAAAGACCTGTTAACTCAGCAATGTCTGGATCAATCGTTCAGCAAGATCTTCCACGGCTTATTAAGTTGTAAATAGACATTTCTCCTTGAAGCCTCTGTGGGGAGTTGGACCCTACTCCATGTTCCCTGTGCTGCCAGGGAAAGAGCTAGCAGGGAAAGCCCCTTGCTGAGGGCACTGCAGGTAGGCAGTAAAGAAAACACCTGAGTCCCACAAAAATCAATTCACCTCAAATTTCTGCCTCAGTTCCTCGTTTCCTTCTTCTCCCTCGGGAGGCACTGGGACGTTGAAATACTCCCCCTCCTCCTGGCTCAGCAGCTTAAACCTGGAGGGAGAGTGAGAATGTCAGGTCAGGATGGCAGGTGGGGCTGCAGGTAGGCAGGATCACAGGCAGGACCTCACCCCTGCTCCAAGCATGGTATCCAGGTGAACCTTCCCCAAGGTCAGAAGACCCCCCAGACCATGCCCCTCAGCAAGCCCCAGACTCTCAGCCAGGTGGAGGGATGTTTCTGGGTCCCTCGCTGTACTGGGGACCCCCACAGCCCGGGGAGCACATCCACTGCCTGCTGTGGGGGGCACACAGAGCACTGACATCGCTCTCAAACGAATCCTGACCCCAAAACCCACAGACAAAAGCATGTCTTTCTCATGACAGGCGCAGGCACAGGCACAGGCAAACCCCCTCTCCATCAGTTGCCCCCCAAGGACAGCACGTGGAATGCGCCAGGCTGGTGCTGCCAACCCTGAGAGCACAGACAAGATGCTCCTCAAAAGAAGGAAAAAAGCTTAAGCAGCAATTATCAGAAATCATGGAAATGCCACTCAGAAAAGAGGCATTCCACGCCATTAGGAGTGAAGCCCAGCTCTGGCAGCCAGGAGGGTTCTCAGCTGGGTGTTATCCCAGAGGCTGCTCCGAGCAACAAAGCCCTGTCCGCATAACACAGGGACAGGCTCTGCCTTTGAGCTTGTTTTCTCCATTAACTGCAGTTGTTTGGATATGAAATATAGATCAGAGCTCCTGCTCCTTCTCCAGTTTACTTCAACTAGCGCCGTGACAAGGAAAATTACTTAGATCTCCACTTACATGATTTTTAAAAGGCTGGAAAATGCTCAGGCTTCGGGCTGCGTCAGAAGCCAGCAGCACATGACACACATGCACCCTTACAGGTGACTGGGAATTTGGGGGGAAGTGACAGCTCCCTGCTGTTTTCCAGAAGAGGAGCTATGTCCCCATCAGGGTCTGGTTGGTGATGAGGAGGCTGAAACCCTGCCACGTGTCCCTGTGCTGTACCAGGTGCTGCCCACCTCATCGGGGTGGGACAGTGACAGGAGCACCCCCAGCTCTGCCCTGGATGTGCCAGGGTGAGGAGCAGTGGATGACCCCTCCAGTCCCCTCCTGCACTTCTCAGCTCTCTCTGGGTACCCAGACTGCCTAATTCCTCCTCCTCCTCTCCATTCTCTACTCAAAGGGAGACATGTCCAGCTTCTATGGTGGGAAAATGCAGTCTGGAGCATTCACTCAGCTTGTGAATGCAGATTAACAATATGCAGGGGGTGGTTTCCAAAAGACATCTAATATCTCTTTTCAATTATTACACTCGCCATGGACAGGTAACACAGCTCCCAGGCACCAGTGCCCGGGGAAAAAACAGGGAAATAAGGCACTGTGTGTCCTGCTGGGGGAGATAAAATGAAAATGGAGAGACCCACTGAGGGGTGTTACAGCCCTGCTGTGTTCATCACTCGTGTGGTAACGAGCGTTGGTAATTACACACTTTGGTGGTTCCTCCTTGTACTGAGCTGTGCCCTCCACACCAGCACTGCAGCCCACGTGCTCCAGCCAGGAATCACAGCTCCAAGGTGTCCCCACCACCACCCCCTCACAGCCCTGCTCTCCCACGTGCCTGAGGAAGCCACAGTGCCTGCCTGGTACAGAAACTGAGGGAATCCAAGCAGAAAATGCTGGAAAATGCTGCCTTGGCAGATGAGGGCAGGTGATGCTGGCTCCCCCCAAAGCCCACGCAGTGAGAGCCCCCGGGAGCACCAGCCCTTCAGGCAGAGCAGCCCTGGGGCTGGGAGTGGAGTCTGGGGGAGGGAAAAGCCCCACAATCCCCTGAGCAACCCTGCAAGGAGCAGGAGGACACGCAGAAGGTGATGCTAAGCCAGTCCATGCTGAGCACCCCTACACTGTCCTGACTCCTCTGGGCACCCCATGGACACCCCACACAGCACCAGCCACCCTCTCCAGCCCGAGAGGTGGAGCAGCACCTTACACAGAGCCAGGCCAGGTGGGCCTGGAGCAGAAGGGAGCTGGTACAAGGTGCTGTCACGTCTCTCACCCCCACAGATGATCCGGGCTGCTTTCTGCCCATGGTATTTAGGAAACAATTACATCTTACCATCCATCCACTCCCGACTTCTGCAGCTCAGAGATCCCAAAGGACAAGGAGCCCATGAAATCATTCCTGCTGGTCAGATCCCAGTCCCAGATCTCCACAGACAACCGCCTGTCTTTGTCTGCCTCTTTCAGTTGGCTGGAAGAGAGGAAAAGGGACGGTTTTATCCTGGAAGATGTTGCCACACCACCCTGTCCCCCCCTGCTCTGCAGGAATACGGATGCAAAGTGAAGGGATGCTCCTCGATGCCTGTTGAGGTCTCCAATATTTAATTGCCAAACCACATCTGACTCACACGGAGAGCACAGAGTTCGTGCCCAAACACTCAGCTTTGATCGGGGTCAGGGCAGAGGTTTGAGTGTTTCTGAGTCACTTACTGAATAAAAAGAATCATTTCTCAGTCGAATCAGTTCAATGCCTCTGAATAATTAAATAAGAGCAAATACAATCACATTAATTCTTGGGGGTGAGAAAATTCAGCTTACAAATTTAAACATTTTCCTTGTACTTACAATTTAAATGTCTCGTTCCACTCAGGATTCAGGGAGCACTTGATAGTTTTGGTCTTCTGTTTGCTTTCATTTTTGGGGTCAGGGATTAGTTTAAGCTTCACGTAGGGATCTGACAAGCCATTAGGGTCCATAGGAACTAGGTTTTTAGCATCTCTTACTGGGGAAGAGAAACAGGATTAAATTCAGTATTCCAACTATAAAAATACCCGACAACTGACAACTTCCCTGCGTGCCAAGAGTAAGTGTGAAAATAGTGATTAAAAGCAGAATTAAACTGGATCTGTGCAGACATGGGCACTACATGAGGAACGACATAATTAACGCAGAGCAAACGCAGCTCTCGTGGACGGGGGAGGCTGAAGGGTCAACTCAGGAGATTATTTTTATTTTCTGGTAGGATGGTTTTTTGTTTGCTCTCAGTTCTAAGCAATTTAAAGCCGGTTTGTTTCCTCTTGCCCCTTGGGAAGAAGCACTGCACTGAGTTGGTGGGAGCACAGAGATGGAGCTTTCCTTGGAGAGTGGAAACAGCAACGTTAACGCCCCGGGCAGGGGAGAGCAGGGACCCAAAGGCACCAACCTCCCCACTGGGCCCTCCCAGGCTCAGCTGGGGCCCTGAGGGAGGATGCTCACAGGGCATCATCACCTGCCCACTTGGCAGCATCACCCCGGCTCTGGGAGCTGAAGTGTCTCCTCTGGGAAGCAGGAGGAGAGAGGGAAGAGCAAACCTGAGATGACTCGGTTGCTTGTAATTGGATTGCAGCTTGGACAAATTAAATACAGCCAGGCTGAGCTGAGGCTCTTTGCCCAGATTAAGTCAAAAAGGGTCTGTCTGCCAGGAGAAGGGTCTTATCGTCCCTCCAGCCCAAATGGAGATATCAGAGATGGAAAGCCCGATGGCCACGATGGAGCTGAGCTGTAACCTGCAGAAAAGCTGTTTCAAGGAAGCCCAGAGTAGAGCTCCCCCCTCCCCAGGTCCAGTGCACATCCCAGGGATCAGGCACGGAGGGTTGTGCCATGCTGGGAACAGGAACTCAGTGCTGCCTGAAATTCCACCAGATGCCACCAGCAGCTCCGCTGTGAAGGCACAGCTTCACCCTAAAATCCCAAGGAGGAGGAGAGGACTCTGGCTCTGTGTGTGGCACCAAAGGACATCAGAAGACACTTTTAGAGTCAGAAGAGTAAAAACAATTGCCCACTTCCCAACTCACCAGTAAGGCACTTCTGATGAGGTTGGGAACCAGAGAGTTTTGAAAAGCAAATTAATGCCCCAAAATCTGCCATCTAGTGCTGTCCTGCCAAAGCATCGCCCAATTTTCAGATCCACGGAATCAAACTTGCAGCCAAAATGCAAATCTGCATTTATAAACGAGCTCATTTATCAAACGTGACAGCCCTGCCAGCAGCTCGTGAGACGGGGAGAGGCGTGAGCCTGCTGGGAACCACCGCCTGCCACTGCAGGAGCCAGGCAGCCCCAGCCATCCTGCTGCTCTACGTGCTCCTCAGACACCTGGGATGAGGCAGCTGCAGGAGACAGACACCTCTGGCCCCTCTGGCAGAGGGGGAAGGAATGACTTCATCCCTGCCCGTGGTACACGGGGACCTCGCCGGGGATGCCGTCATAGAATAACCAAATCCCAGCATAGCTGGGGTTGGGAGGGACCTTACAGCTCATCCAGTGCCACCCCCTACCATGGGCAGGGACACCTTCCACTAGCCCAGGTTGCTCCAAGCCCCGTCCAACCTGGCCTTGGACACTTCCAGGGATGACGCAGCCACAGCTTCTCTGGGCAACCTGTGCCAGGGCCTCCCCATCCTCCTAGGGAAGAAATACCTTCCTAATTTCTATTCTAACCCTGTCCTCTGTCAGTTTAAAACCACCACTCCAGGGCTCCCTGCCTGCACCCCCCACACTGCCAAGGCACAGGGAACAATGCCCCCAGTGCCCCACTGAGCCAGAGCCTCACCACACCCTCCCCCTGAGCTCTGACTGCTTTCTATTGCCTTCTTGGCCTTAAAATTATTACACAAATGTGTTTTCAGTGCCCCTGCCCACCTGCAGCACTCAGGCCTGTGGGAGCCTCAGGGAAAGTGGGGGACAACCACTGCCACTCACAGAACCACTTATATTGGGATGTTGGGGCACCAGGCTCCAAACAGTGCCCACCCTGTGGGCCAGCGGCTTCTTCCAGCCTCTGGGTTGGTTCTGCTGCTCACACAGGAGGTCTGAAGGGTCCTCAGTGGTTTCTGCTGACCCCAGGGCAGGTGAGGGGTGATGGTCACCAGCGAAGACTGTGCCCACTCTCCTGCCCTGGGCTCTGGGGTCTCACACCAGCCAGTGTCCCCTCACTGACAGGAGATGCAAAATGATGTCACACGGAATCAGCTCCAGCTCTGCTCTGTGTTTCACCATCCCCACAGCCAACACGACATCCTCTGGAGACTAATGAACCACCCTCCATCGTTTATCAGGCCGTCCTTCGCTTCTTTAAGGAACAGGAGAAGTAATTCCTGACCCTCACAGTTAATCAGTTTATGCCCTGAAGCATGAGATTTGATTACCTCATGTTATTATCTCAGCGTGCAGACCTCACAATTTCATTAATAGGAATAATTTTATCTATTCATTTAAAAAAACAAAATGCTTCTGCTTGACCTCAAGAAACTTTCTAACTTTTCAAGCAGAAATCAACAATTAAGTGAAGGGAAAATAAAAACGTGAAGCAGCACAGCAGTGATACCTCACAGCAGGAGAGTTGCGCTCCTTCCTCGCCAGTGTTTATGGAATTTACTTGACAGTTAAATTTGATGTAAAATAGTTTTACATCTGTCATACCCTGACAGTTTTGTGCATCATTAAGAAGTAGTAACATCATTATTAACGGTGATGAGTAAGAATATTACGATCCCATTTAAAGCAGGACTTAAATCACTGTGGGTACCAAGTGCGGCCAAGGAGCTGCCTCAGGCCATGGGCAGGATGAGGCATCCATAAGTCTTTGACATCCCTGGACTAGGAGGCTTGGGGGGGCAGTGGTGGCAGTGCCCACCTCCTCCACACCGTTCCCATGGCAATGGGGACACTCCTCCACTGCCATGGGAAGGAGGTGTCACCTGCTCTGCCTTGCAGGGCCAGGGCAGGTAGAGCTGTGTGAATGTTACCTGAATAATTTATTCTGCAAACAGCTTCCTAATAAATGATTCAGACAAGAACTTTTAACTACTCAGGCAGCTGTAACTGCAGGAAGAGGCTTGGGAAGAGACATTCCCATTTTTGATGGCAAATGTGGGGAGAAGCCTCACTCTGCCACCTGTGCAAAGCAGGAGGGAGTAGGGCCTCTCCAGGCACTGCAGGCACTACAGAGGGCATGTCCAGAAGCTCACTGTGGATACAGGAGCAGGGCAAGGCCCTTCCTCCTACTCCCAGGTTTCCCAGGGAGGGCAAGAGTAGTATGGTGGATAAACAAGGACCAGAAAGTTCTTTGCTAAATATGCCTCGTGGGGTTCACTTTTATGCTAAATAAAGCCTACAATAAATCAACTCCTACCCCACTCTCCAGACAGCTCCCATGGGCTGTCACAACCTTTCTCCTCCTCTCTGAGCACACAGGGCCATGGAACATGTTCAGTGCAGGGAATTCTGCTTCTTGCTGCCCTCCAAAGGGAAAGGCACTGGCCAGAGGAGCTGTGGCTGCCCCATCCCTGCAAGTGTCCAACATCAGGTTGGACGGGGCTTGGAGCAACCTGGGCTAGTGGAAGGTGTCCCTGCCCATGGCAGGGAATGGGACTGGATGGTCTTTAAACCAAACCATTCCAGGATTCTATGGTTCTATGAAAAACCCTTCCAAAGCCTGGCTCAGTGCAAGGAGAGGTTAGAACTCTGCCACCTCATGCCAGCCCATCACTTCTCCATGGCCGTGCCAGCAGCACCCCCAATTCCACAGCTCTTGGATGGGATTTTGGAGAGGGGAAGGCTCTTGGGCTGGCCTGCAGCACTCATCTTCCTCCCTCCAGCAGCACACACCATCCCCAGCCAGGAGCAGCCCCATCCCAGTCAGTGCCCGGCACTCAGATGAACACCCTTGCGAGTTAAAACATTTAATTAATGCTCTGATAAGAATATATTTGCACATGCTCATACAATGAAAAAGGCACAGGACTCATTACAGCTGCATCTGCCTGGGCCGGTGATTATTAATTAACACACTTCCAGCTCGTTTATTTAATCACAGCATAATTGGTTTCAGTTTTGGTCAATGTTTTCCTTCAATCAGCTCAGTAAACAGCGAAGCTCTGTCCCAGCAGCCTCTGCCACGCTGCAGGAGCACCAGGGGGTTGGGCCCACGGGTGCTACCAAGGGGCTCGGCTTTGCAGGAACCACTGGGGGCCAGGGCACTGTACCAAGGCTCACAGGAGAGAAGAGGGAACCCAACATGGTCCCCATGCTCAGCAGCCCTGGCACGAGGACGGGGTCAAAGGGCCCTGGACACACTGAAGAGTCTCCATCGCCCAAACACAGTCCAACCTCGCAGCATAAACCCACCACAGCTTTTCTGCCTCCTCATCCCTGTTAGACTCTCTGCCTTTTAGGTCTCTTTTTCACTCCAGCACTTCCCCGAGAGAAGAGATGAACACGTGCTGGGCTGCACTGGCACACGGCGGGACACACCTCCCACCTGCCTGTGGTGGCAGAGCCAGCTCCTGGCTGCTGGAGAGGAGCCACGCACAGAGTCCTCAAAGCAACTTCCATCTTGGAGCAGCAACAGCTTTAATGGATTCCCAGCCCAGCCTTCACATTCTCCCACTCCTCCATTTCCCAGACTCAAATATTCATGTCCCTTAATACGACAGGCTCAGAATAATCTGCATTTGGAAGCTTTTCTGTTATGGAAGCCAAAATGCGCAACGCCTTGATGACACTTCAATTTGCTGTGATTTCCCACTTTATTCCTTAGTCTTTTCCCACTAATAAGACACTTGATCAAAGCCCAGAGCAGAATATGGACTGTGAACATGCATTTGCTCCTGCTCCATTTCACATCTCCCTCCCACAGTGGGGGTTCAGAGACACAGAGCCCACATTCTAAATATCAGGAAGAAAGTCTTCCCTGTGAGGGTTGGGAGGCCCTGGCACAGGTTGCCCAGAGAAGCTGTGGCTGCCCCTGGATCCCTGGAAGTGTCCAAGGCCAGGCTGGAGCAACCTGGGATAGTGGAAGGTGTCCCTGCCCATGACAGGGGGGTGGAATGAGATGAGCTTAAGGGTCTCTTCCAACCCAAATCATTCCAGGATTCAATAATTCTATGAAAATCTGTGTCTTCCACTGGGAGGGAAAGATTAGCTTCACAAATAAAAGGAAAAAAATTAGAGTAAGAGAAAAGAAACCCACAGAGCTGAACAGCATCCGGCAAATTCCTGTTAAATTTGTCAAGCGATGAAGAAATCGAAGCCCCGAGTGGGTTCGCGTTGGCCGTGCCCGTGCTGCCACCTGCAGGCACCGGCCCTGCCCTGCCAGCCCTGCCTGCTCCTGCCAGGGGCACCCGGGCACCCTCACACTTCATAGCTGGGATCCTCTTTGCCATGGGAAAGCTTCCGGAATTCCCGGGCAAGGGTCTCCCCCCCCTTGGTGGTACAGGGAGAAGGTCTCACCCCACCGCCAGTACCTGTTTTTTCCTGTGCAGCAGGACCAAAGGGGGGCTCAGCCTCCCCACCCCTGCCAGGCTCAGGGGGCTGCACCACCCCCCTGCCACCCACCACTGCACTGTCACTGCTGTTCTCGACAGAAATCCACCCCCTGCCCGCCCCAAACTGAAATTCCTGCAGAAAACGTGTAAAGGGCATTTTCCACCAGAAATCTGCTCAGAGGAATCCTGGCTTCTGCCTCCACCCACTGCCTCCCTGGGCTGGGCTGGGGCCCCAGTGGGGACACTCTCCAACTGTGCCCCCCTGGGATGGCCAAGGCAGGTCCTGCAGGAACTATTTGTGTTGGAAAATCCCTCCAAGATCATTGAATCCAACTGTTCCCCCTGCTAAGGCCACCACTGAGCCATGTCCCCAAGTGCCAGACCTACACAGCTTTTAAACCCCTCCAGGGACAGGGACTCCACCACTGCCCTGGGCAGCTGTGCCAGGGCTGGACAGCCCTTTCCATGAAGGAATTTTTCCAATATCCAACCTAAACCTTCCCTGGCACAACTGGAGGCCATTCCCTCTCCTCCTGTCCCTTGTTCCCTGGAGCAGAGCCCGACCCCTCCCCAGCTCCCCCCTCCTGTCAGGGGGTTGCAGAGCCAGAAGGTCCCCCCTGAGCCTCCTTTTCTCCAGGCTGAGCCCCCCCAGCTCCCTCAGCTGCTCCTGGTGCTCCAGCCCCTTTCCCAGCTCCTTTCCCTTCCCTGGACACGCTCCAGCCCCTCAATGTCCTTCTTGTTGTGACGGGCCCAAAACTGACCCCAGGATTTGGGGTGGCCTCCCCAGTGCCCAGTACAACATGAGGTGGCTCCATCTCCCAAGGGCTGGGTGCCCACCCGTGCTTTGGGCTCCCCAGTGTCCAGCCACTCCTCTCCCAAAGCATCCCACTCCTCCAGCAGCTCCACAGCAGAGCTGGAGAACTCAGCACGCTTCCCTGCCTTCTGGAAAAGCCAACAGCTGACATGTTTTCACCAACACCTCCATAAAGGGCCAGAAATAAAACAGCCTTTCAAACCCAGCGGAAAAAATGAAAATCCAGCTGCACAGAATGGGGCCAAGGGAGCTCCTCCCCTGCCTCCAGAGAGGTGGGAACACAGTGCCAGGGAACTCATGGTGCCAGTGGGAGGGTGAGCTCTGTACCCCACTGGTATCTGATGGAGGTTGGGTACCAGTCCCATCTCACCCCCAGAGGGAATCATAGAATCATTAAGGTTGGAAAAGACCTCCAAGATCACCAAGTCCAACCTTCAGGAAGGTGCCTGGGAAGCAAGACTTCTGAGAAACATAGTTCTGCCTGGCTCACTGATGCTCTCCTTTAAGGACAAATCAAACAAAAAATAAATTAAAAAATCCTCCACAACTTTTTTCAATTTTTCATTAACATCTTCAGCAACTTGGTATTTTTCTTGAAAATACTCCCAATGGCTCTGTAGGCCAGAAGGATCCTGGCTCTCCTGCACACTCCTGGATCATACCTGAGTACCTCCTTCCATGTGGGTGAGGTGACCTGTGCCACCACCTGCCGAGGCTGGGGCACCTCCTGAGGCTGTGCCCACCATGGACCAAGGCTGCCCTCGGCCTCCCACCCCCGGGGGGGCTGGCTGGGCTCACCCTCCCTGGAGCAGAGCAGGGCTGGAGCCCTGCTGGGTCATGGCAGCCACCCCTGTGGGATGCGCTCGGCTGAGCCCGGAGCCAGCCTGGAGCAGCAGGACCTTGGCAGCCTCTGCTCTCCTCAGGGAACAGGGGCCTGTCAGAGTGACGAGGAGCACCACGGGATGCACGGAGACAACCCCGTCCCACAGAAACCAACCCTGGGGCTGTCAGAGCACCTCCTGCTGCGACAGGAAACCAGACTTCTCCACGGAGCCGGTGGGATGGTGGAGAAGGATCTGGTGTTGCCATGGATGTCCCAGCCCGGTGCCCCCTCAGGGGCACTGCAGGGGGCACTTCACAGCCCACGGCTTCAACTCATCCGGGAATAACCGCGACAGCTCGGCCGCCCCTGCGGAGACCGCGGCACCCGGAGTGCCTGGGCACCAGCGTGGGCAGGACCTCCCTCCCACACAGCACCAGCTCAGCCCCGGCAGACAGGCCCCGGAGGGACTGACAGTGCCGTGCCCACGGGGAGCAATCCCTGCCTCCAGCCCCCGCTCCACGAGACACCCGTGACCAGCACCCAACAGAGCCACAGCTCTGCTCTGATCTCCTTGTGCTGGGCACAGGAGGCTTCACAAGGACATGGCTTAATGTTTGGGGGGATGCTCAAAGGTCATGGGGGAAGCAACATCTTTTGGGAACTCAAAATCTGGGTGGCAAAAGTCCTTAAAGACGGGATAGTCCTGTTTCCTGCCACAAACCGGGAACAGAGAAGTTTCAGGACAGAGAAAACTGGCACTGGGAACAAGGTGTTTCCCCATGGATGGCCACCGGGCCCCTGGGACACTCCAGACAGGGAAGGAGCCTCTGCTGAGCCCGGCACCACCTGGTTCCCTGCAGGCTCCTCCAGCCCCATCTCCCACCACTGGGCACATCCCTGCAGGTGGATGCTGTGAGATGGCTCCTGCCCATCATGGCTGGTTGGATCCTCTCTGCTCCCCCTTCCCAGGGTCCCGTGGATGTTGAAATTTTACAGCATTTAAAAAGCAGTTTGAAAAATCTGTAACTGCCGTTGATACACAGAACCCCTGGAGCCCCAGCCAGGCTTTGCCAGAGGGTAGGAGGGTGCCCAGAGAGGCTCAAAGCCTTGTCCTGCCCTGCCGGGCATCTGCTCCTGGGTGCTGACACCGGGCACGGCGCTGCCCGGCCCTGCAGGGCCACCAGGCTGTGGGTGTGCTGTCAGACACTGTCCCACACTGTCAGTCACACACGTACCTACGACGGTGAGCACGTCCTTGTCGATGTCTGCCCGGATGTATATCCGCCCCCGGCGCTCCGTGTGGTCCGTCCCGCACAGGCTGGGCACGTTCATCACGCAGCGCTTGTGCACGTTCATCATGCAGGCTGGGGACAGAGGGGACACACGTTCATCATGCAGGCTGGGGACAGAGGGGACACACGTTCATCATGCAGGCTGGGGACAGAGGGGACACTCAACACCCGCTGCCATGGCCCACGGGGCGCTCGGAGGGATGGGGAGCACCCGTCCTCCTCCTAATGGAATGCTGTGAGGGATTCTGGGATAAACATGGAGCAAATGGACCTTTGAACACAGCTGGAGACTCTGCAGAGCCCTGCCTGGACACGGGAGCCCACGGCAGCAGCTCTGGGTCCTGCCTAAGAGACCCCAGGGCTTTGAGCCCGTTCTCTGATCGTTTGAGTTTTGCTGACTCATTAAACTTTTTTTCCATCACACCCAGGGTACAATGCTGGATTCACCAGGAGCCCAAGAAGGGGCATTAAAAATTTGATATATATAACATAGACAGATATAAATATTTATATTTCAAAGCAATCCATCTCCCCTTGGTTAGATTCCCAAGGAATACCCTGCTCCCACAACAGCCAAGCCTCTCTATTCCTGAGCAAGGACCAGCCGAGTTTGCTGCTCCTGCTGCCAGCACAAACTGCACGTCCCAGTCCCTTTAAAGGGAATGTACAGGATTAACTTGGAAAATTACTGATTCCATCCTCTCCCTCTGCTTCCATCCCCCTGTTTTCTCCTCTCCACTGGCAGCGCCGGGAGCGGCAGCGCATGGCACGGCCACACGGTGTCACTCGGAGCCAGCGGGAGCCGAGGGGATGCGCAGGGGGATCCTGCAAGGACGCTGCAGGGGGAATGTGGGGGCACGCAGGGCAGGATGTGGGGAGCGGGAATGCTGCAAGGATGCTGCAGGGGGTGCTTCCCGGGGGGATGTATGGGGGGGATGCTGCTGCAGCGGGATGCAGGCAGGCTCCCCCCCCAGCCCAACACCTTCCCTCTCCCTGCAGCCACGGTGGGGATGCCCCACACCGGGTGAGAAGGTGCCCACTCACGCCCCTCGTGCCCCCAGCAGCCCCACAGTACACTCTGCACCACGGTCAGAGGGAACGGGCTCTTGCTTATGACTCGGGTGGGTTGGGAGCCCCTGCCCAGGACCTTGGGGTGCCACAGCCTCCCACGGGGTGCCAGAGCCCCCCAGAGCTGCAGCCAGAGCCCCCGGTGCCATCACTTACTGTCACATTTCATGCCCTGGTGGATGAGCCCGTACAGCAACGACCCGCAGTGGTCACAGAAGGTGGGGCTGGAGTACGTGTGGATTTTGAATTTGTGCTTGCTCCGGGGATCCTGGGAGGAAAACAAAGGATAAAGATTATAAACTTGCATCAAATATTGGCAAGGCACGCCCACTCTGCCCATTCCATGTGCCAGCTGGCTCTGGAGGTGCTGCTAATGGACTTCAGTCAACTGCCCCCGACTCGTGGGGACCTTTTCCAGTAATCACCAGGATCCTGCTTTATTCCTCTTTCTATATGTTGCCATAACAATGAAAAAGCAATGCATTGGCTTGTCTGGGGATTTATTCTTTTTCAATAACTCGGTCTTAGCATGGAAAACACCAGGTGAAATTGGTAGGTACGAACCAACAGAAGGGCTGGACACTGCCCAACTTCCATGCAGAGCAGGACAAACCATCCATGATTCCAACTATATTAAGCCTGCCCAGGAAACATCTCTGTGCTCCAGTGCCAGCCCTCCCCAGCATGATCCCATGGATTCAAGCTGCTTGGGGGATACTTTAATATTTTGAGCTTTCTTAAAAGCAAGGGAAGATTTTTCTGCAGCAGAGTGTGCAGACCCAGAAGAGCCCAGTTTATCCCTTTATTCCTTGTGCAGGCACCAGGCAAACAGGGCTGCTGGGGCTCCAGCAAAGGCAGCAGGAGTTAAAGCCAAACAAACTCAAATCATAGAATCCTGGAAGGACATTGAAGATCATCTCATTCCAGCCCCTGCCATGGGCAGGGACACCTTCCACTAGCCCAGGTTGCTCCAAGCCCTGTCCAGCCTGGCCTTGGACACTTGCAGGGATGGGGCAGCCACAGCTTCTCTGGGCAACCTGTGCCAGTGAAATAACCTCCAGAAGAAACAACTTCTCAGCCAGGAGATAGGATGAAGCACTGAGGCATAGCAAGGATATGGTATCTCTTGGTATCTTCCTTGCATGAAAAGACAATTCTGGAAGGCCAGGAGAGCCTGGAGCAGCTGGGCTGTGCAGAGGAGGGCTCTGGGGCTCCACACCTCTGGGAGCAGCACACACAGGCCAGGGGGAAGATTCCAGCATGGAGCAGCTTGATTTCATCTCAGGTTAATTGTTTAAAGGTTAGGGATAAGGCACAGCTCCCGCTCTGTCATTTGAGCTGAGCAGCTTTTTAATGGCCTGGAAAGCTGCCCAGGCATTAGCAAAGACACCTTTTCAGGGCACTGAGAGCAGAGTAAATAAATAAAGAGTGGAATCAGAAGCGAGCTATAACATCACTGCCAATACACTCCTTCCCCCTGAAATTAATTTCCCAGCACTGTTGCATTGAAGCTTCCAGCTGCATTAATCACCAACATCCTGCTTTGTTACTCAGCACCACAGATAACCCCACGACACCAGCCAGGAGCAAAACTAATGGAGCTTCCTCTAACTTGACCTGTGAAGTGCCAGGAATCAGGTACAGGCTTCAGCAAATTTGTACTGAAATGGGAAATACCTCACCCTGTACCCCAAGCAAACCACTTCTAGACACAGAGCCCAGTGTAGCTCTGCCTGGCAGCTCGCTCCTGTGCCAGCTGTGGCACAGGAAAGCCAAGGGGAAGAAGAGTCATGATCAACCTGCCTTCTGGACACCTCAAAGAGACAGTTCTTTAAGTGACACTATAGGTTTGAAAGCCTTTTGCATTCCTCAGAAACATAAGAGAGCAGAGAAAACTTAAACCTGGATTTTTGGCTAGAACAGGAGGTGGGCGGGGAGTTCCCCCCAAAAAGCTTGGGGCAGGTAGCCTGGGCTTGACCTCACAGGATGGTCTGTAAGGTTCCTTCCAACCCAAACCATGCCAGGATCCTCTGATTCCCTTGCCACTGTCCCAGGAGAAAGGGGGTCTCTGGCTGGCTGGTCCTGTAGAGCCCTCCGGGCATCAGCCACAACTCCTGACCCTCTGTGGCAGCAGGACAGGGTGAGGGGGACACGGGGCAGGGCGAGGGGGACACGGGGCAGGGCGAGGGGGACACAGGGCAGGGCGAGGGGGACACGGGCAGGGCGAGGGGGACACGGGCAGGGCGAGCAGGAGCCCCGTGCCAGCGTGTGACACGGGGAGGAATCGCCCCCAGGCGCTCCAGCTTCTGTGTTCCCTTCTAGAAACACATATTCCTGTTTAGGCAAATGAAAGCTTTAGTCATTCATAAAAAACACAAGCCTTATGCAAAAGGAGACAATTCCCACTTCATGCGAGGGATGTGAAATTCCCACTGGAACCTGGAGTTAAAGAAGGCAGAGCTGGAAAAGCAAAGTGTGTGTTGAAGCACACTGAGCTCCCCAAACTCAGCACCACAGCCCTGTGGGAAGGCAACCCCTGCTGGGGGGGGCTAAATCCCTTATGGGAACACTTCAGGCTTCACCTTCTGCTCCCATCTGCCCAAGGGGCTGTTCTGGAGAGACCCACACACAGAGGGGCAGAGCCCAAAGGGTGTGAGGGTGATGGAGCAGTCAGGAACAGGGAGGTAAAGCTGGTTTTCTGGCTGCTGGGATGTGTGGGACCTGTGTCACCTTGACCAGTGCCTTAGAAAGTGCCAGAAACTGGCAATTCTGGATATCATTTCTGACCAAGGCTGAAGTCGCTGTACGAAGAGACTATTTTTGTACCACCGAGACAGGGATGACGAGAACACTGCGCATGCAGATGCTGAGACTTAAAACAAGAATGGTTAAAAAGAAGTTTGCCAAGAAAAGAAAAAGCACTTCTCCTCCCCCACCAGCACAGAGCCGGCCTGAAGAACAGGGCAGGAACAGCTTTCCTTGGAGCAGAGCTGGAAAATGCCGTTTGGAGAATGTCAGTGCACGGCAAGACTCTGCCCTTCCCAGCCAGCGCTGCCTCAGAGGGGTGTGAGCCCAGGGCAGGGAGCCAGGGAAGAAAAGGAGCTGCTGCTGGCTTTGACCTGGTGCCCTGCAGGCATCGACCCTGCAGAGGTGGCAGAACCCATCCCTGGCCAGCTTGGATGAGGTTTGGGGCAACCTGGGCTACTGGAAGGTGTCCCTGACCCTGGCAGGGCAGTGGAACGGAATAATCTTTAGAGTCCCATTCAACCCAACCCCATCTATGATTCTATGAAATAACCCCCCAGGCCTCCACTTCTCCTTCAGTGGAGCCCTGGGAAGGGGCAGCCAGACCCACACTGATGGCTTGTTTGAATCCTCTGTACTGACATTTGCTGGATTTGACAGAACACGGTTTTGCAACAAGATCACAGGCGGCTGCTTTCCCCATCTCATTGCAGAGAAAGCTCTAAATTATCTCTCCCAAAGAAGAATTAACACAGTTCCCATGAAGAGACCATTTAAAAGTGAATTTCATAGCAATTTAAGCAGCTTACTAGCAAACAGAACATAGCCAGAGCTTACTGCATGCACTCAGTAAGCCTGGGCAGGGGACAACCCAAAACCTCACACTTGGTTCCCATGACTCCCATGTGGAAAATCCCCCCGACATGCAGGGAACAACTCACAGCAGGCAAGGTGGCCTGTCATCCCTTCCAGGGAAAGACTGGATTACAAGAGGTCAGGGATGTGAATGTGACAGCTCCAGGTGGCATCCTGCCACTGTGCCAGCTGTTCTTTGGGATGCCAAGACAGGGCAGGGGAAGATGTAACAGAGACCACGGCACCCACCAGGGAGTCCGAGCTCCAGCAGCACTGGCCCATCCTGTCTGGGAGCTGCTGCCCTGGGGATGCACCTCCTGCATCCCCCCACCTGCCTGCACAGGGCTGGAAAAACACCTTTGGTGAGAAATAGCTCGAGTCCCAGCAAAAAAACAAGCAAGGAAGTTCAGGAACAAGGGCACAAGAGCGCTGGGTCTTTGTTTCAATGAGAAGAGCCACAATAAACCAGAGACTCCATGGAAAGGAGGTTACAGGCAGGAGGAAAACACAGGTCCTATTCAAGGTGAGACAGCAAAGATTTGGGGCTCCATCAGGTGTCCTCGCCCATGGCAGAGGGATGGTCCCTTCCAACCCAAACCAGTCTGTGATTCCAGGATTCTGGAGCATCTTTTCTACCACCACATCTCCTCGGAAGCTGCCTCAGTGTGCCACAGCTCAGAGGCAGGTGGACACTGCTGTGCCAGTAAGTGACACCAGAACTATTTTTCTGTATTTTACAGCATTCCAGCCACAGAGAAGCTCACAGGGCACAGGGCCTGGGGGCATGGCTGTGCAGGCAGCAGGATCCTGGCAGCAGGATGGAGGCAGCTCCTGGGGAAGAGCCAACAGAGCAGCACGGACACGGCTGTGGGCACAGGCACCACGGCGAGGCTGCTTCCATGTCAAACAGAACCTGCCCCTGACAGCTTCCAGCAAGTAAATACATTTTTATTGACAAAAGATCTCATCCTCTCGTCAGACAACTGCAGTGGGATATGGACGACAGTTGTTCTTCTCTTGCTGCTGACAACACTGAATAAAACGCTTTCTCTTGCCAAGCAGCAAAAAAAAAAAAAAAAAAAGCCAAACTCAGCTTCTCTCCCAGAGCAGCACTTGCATCTCGACACCCTTTAGACATGTCTGGTATCTTGCACATGCCTTGAGAGTCATTTTATTATACCTCCATGAGAGTGGGGCTCCCACTGCACTTTCCCTGCAGCCTCTGGGTGCCGGCACAGCACAGAGACCCCTGAAACACCTCCTGCCTGCAGGACCCCCAGCTGGTGCCACCTTGAGCACAGGCTGCACCACCCGCCTCATTACCCACCTCAGACCCAGCCCTGGTACTCTGGAGCCACAGGGAGGGCACAGACCCAGCCATCTGCTCCAACCTCTCCTTTAACCAGCGGCCGTGTCCGACCTGAAGTAACCAGACACAAACACGCCGAGACAACGAGAGAAGAGCTTTCCAATGCCAGGGCTGAAGCCATGTGCAGGCTGGCAGGAGAAAGAGCCGGGCTGTGGCGGAGCCAGGGAAGCACCAGAAGGTGCTGGGAGGGAGCAAGGCAGATACATCTTCATCCCATGGGAACTGTCACCGGCTGCTGGAGCAGCGAGCAGGTGCCCGCCCTCGAGGGGCAGATGGCACAGCACGAGAGCTGGAGAAGTTAATCAGCAGCACAAAAGCAAGCAGAAAGGTGCAGGAAGGTTGTGAAGATTTGCCAGAGCACTGGACAGTAAATCCCAGAGGAATGTGAGATGTGAGGAGGGATCAGATCCTGTGCTCTGAGGCAGTGTATGGGCAAGAGGGTGTTTGGAGTCACCAGGAAGGTCCTGACTCGATGGGCATATCATGGAATGCTTTCCATGAAGAAATTCCTCCTGAAATCCTCTCCTCATGCTGCAAAAGGGGACAAACTACAAGCAAAACTGAAATGTAGCTACACTGGCCTGTTACCTTCCAAGAGCAACTCTGATATTCATTAATGCATCCTGATTAGATGACCTTTAACAGGATCATGCAAAGAAGGTCATTTTAATGATTATTTTGTCTACAATTTAAATAATTATGCATTCTACTAATAGCTCTGGCTATAATTAGGTTTGCCAACTGGAATACATTACACATGCCTGACTTTAGCTCCTGGAGACCTCGCTGTGGGTCAGAGTGGTCTTGGCAGCTCTGCCTCCTGCCAAGAGGAGACACAGGAGTGCCAGAGCTGGGAATGAGGAACAGCAGAACTGGACAGGGGAGGCAGGGATTTGGGCTGCCAGCCCCTCTGAAGCACCTCACCAGTTCTCACTTGGGGAATGCTGGGGAGAGACCACAGCCTGGCAGCTCCTTAATGTGGAACAGAAGTCCTGCCCTGGTCAGTGTCGCATGAATGCAGCCTGATGTCTGCAGCACCAACATCTGCAGCTACAGCCTCATTCTCTGCTGCAAGAAGCAATTAATCTTTCATCTTTTTTCTACTTAGAGGCCCTATCATGTGTAATTAGTCCTCTCTCCTAGATGCAAGGCTCCTACTCAGCAGGCTTGGCAAGGTTAAACACACAACCACGCTCCCGCTCTCTACAAGGAGGTTCAAACACAACCAGATCAAAAAGAAACACCCCAAAGCCTGTCCAGTCAACACTAGACAAACTCTGACATTTCAGTGGTCTCCAGGGATTCTGCTCTGCTCCCCAAGTGTGAAACACCAGCTCACCCCAGGTCACCTCTGCATGCACCAGCCTGCATCCCCCACAGCACTTCAGCACATCCTGAACTTCAGACTGAGGAGTTTTATTTCAGTAATTAGAATTACACAGGTGTTTAAATGTTCAGATAGACCATAAGCACTGTACAGGGACAAAAGGGTTTTCTCCTTGATTCTCCTTGATTCTATGAAGACACAGAGATCCAGGAGCAAAGTTAGAAGATATTCTTTTAACATATTTTTTCCCTGGGCTCCAGGACCAGGCCAGAGGAAAGAGCAACTCTGGGCTGCAAACCAGCAGGCAGCTGGCACCAGGAGCCCCAGTAGCCCTGCACTGCTGAGCTGTGGGTGCCAGTTCACTGCACAGTTCCCTTCCCTCTCCAGCTCAGCACAACCACGGGGTCCACTGTGAGGATGAACCCACTGTGAGGTTTAACACATGCAATAAATTAAGCTCCTTATTTCTGCTGGATTCTTTGGAGATTCATATCTGGGGAAAAGTTACCAGCTTGAGGCACCAACTGAAAAAACACATCACTGTAACCAGCACGGCCTGATGGCACCAGATCTGACACAGCACAGGTGCCTCTGGATTCACATCATGGTTATCAGCAACCACGGGGCACGGGGAAAGTCCAGCTTTCCATCAGTTCAAAGCAAAGCCCCTGGCTCATTCTAAAGCTGACAGGGCATTGCTGTGTGCTGTAGTTCTCCCTCTCCTGATTCAAAGCTCCTTAAGGATTATATGATTATGTAATTATAAATATCATATATTATAAATATAATGATATTGCTGTAAGAGCATGACTGACTGTGCAGAGGAAGGAATTTTGTCCTGCATTCAACCCCCAGTGACAGAGGGGCAAGGGTACAGACCAGAGGGGCTCTGGGGGACTTTGCTAAATAGCAAAAAAAAAAAAAAAAAAAGCTGTGAAAGCACCATTTTCTCCCTGCTTTAGTCCCAAGCACCTGCATCCCTCTTCATTTTCACAAATTATGTAATAAGAGATTCACTAACAGCACTGGGCAGCTGTTACCTGTCTGAGGGCTGTGCCATGGTGGCAATGCTCATCCAGGGCTAACATCAAGCAACAGGGAACGTGACCAAGGGCCTTTACACCTGCCCTGGTATTGTGGGGCCTCTTAAAATGTGACAACTTGGATTTAAATTAGACCATTCCCTTCCCAGGCAGAGGCTGCCCACAGTCATCCAGAGCTGCTGGAGAGACCAGCTGGGACCTGGCTGCCCAAGGGCTCCTCCTGCTCCTTGCGTGCTCAGCCTGGGCAGGGCTGCTGGGGAGGGACAGCAAAGCATCGTGTTCCCCATCAGCCACAGCTCCACAGGGACAGGAGGAGCATCCCCGTCCTGCTGCCC
>NW_020884920.1:6869674-6891776 GCF_003945725.1 Corapipo altera | reverse complement strand
GTGGGCTCACACTGCCCATTCTGTGGGCTCACACTGCTCTCCAGCTGCCCAGGCAGTGCTGGGCAGGGCCGGTTGCCAGAGCTGCTCCAGAGGTGGCAGCTGGATCCCAGCCCTGCTCTCCACTGCCAAACCTCATCTTCCTTCAGCAAGGCTAAGTGCTTTCAGCCTTTCCGTCTCTCTTGGCATCAGAGTGCTCTGGGCACCCACCCAGCTGCTCTCAGGGCCCCTCACTCTGCGGGGCTGGTGCCCCCCTCACCCACTGCTGTCACTCCCTGGGTGCCCACAGCTGGGGTGGGAGTCAGGGCTCTGCTCAGGCTCCAGCTCCTTCTCCATCACACAGCACCTAGAGCAGCCTGAGCAGCAAGATTCCATCTCAGCACACACAAATATCTAAGCACTGACCAGAGCAGATATTTTGCAGAGGTGCCATCCCCCCACAGCCCCAGGCAGGTCAGCAGGGTGTGAGATGGACCTGCGGGTCTTGCTGCTGCTGCCTTGGTGTGTTTTACATGACAGGGAACAGAGAGAAAGTGTGAGTGTCAGAGCTGCAGCCACATGGCCAGAGGGAACTTCACAGTGTCACATTATGTCACAGCAAGGGTCTGCAAACCTCCAGCACCGCGGGCTCACTGGAGGGAGCCCAGCACACACTAGTGGCACCCACAGCCCAAGCACTGGCACTGCCCAGAGGACACAGACCCCTGTGCTGCCAGGGTGGCCAGGCTCAACTCTCAGGGAAGGGATCTCCCTCCACCACTCTCCCCTCATTTCTCCATGCCTTCTCCAGCTGTCCTCGCCCTATTTCAGTGGGCACCTGCTGCAGAGGGGCAGCAGCAGAGGCAGGGAGTGAAACTTCCCAGAAAAAAAAGCAGAGGTGGGAAGTTGAGCAGTCTAAGGGCATCACTTCCCTCTCCTGTAGCTCCATCCCCTCGAGTGACCTGCTCTGGGCCAGGGCTCTGGGACAAACACCGTGCAGGCACACTGGGTATGCACACACACACACACCAGTGCCCCCCTGTATGGACCCTGGCTGTGCCCGGGTACCCAGGGATGGGAGAGCAGGGCTTGTGTTCCAGCCAAGCCTCGCCCTTGGCCTCACTCCAAGCAGGCAGCAGCTCCTGCCCACACCTCCATTGGTAGTCCCTCCTTGTCCCCGGCACAGCAAAGCCCTCAGGGGCTTTTGTCCTGTGGGTGCCAGCAGTGCCACTGTCACTCCTGGTGTGCTGTCCCGGCGCAGGAAGGGCCGTGGGTGCTGCGTGAGCAGAGGCTGCCACGGCTCAGGCAGAGGGTTTGGCCTCACCCGGGCCCAGGACAAGCCCACCCACTGCTGATGGCCCCAGGAGCCTCACCCCTGCAGGCCCCCATCTCTGCCCACCATGGCACACAGCCCCAATTTGGGAGGGCGACCGACAACATGTGTTTAGCCTCCACCTTCCGCAGCCTGTTACACCTCCTGCTCCCACCACTTCTATTTTTGAGGGTGAGAGTTGTGGTGCTCTGTCGTTTCCCCAATTTGAGCTCTTTTCTCCCAGCAGTTCCCCAAATTAGCCAGTTTCCACGGCAAAGCACAAAACCTGCCAGACGGACCTGAACAGTGCTGGCAGAGCCCAGCTCTGCTGCCCCGGCTCCCACTCACCCCAAAAGATCCACTGGGAAAGAAAATCCTTGTGAAAATAAGGATGGGGACTTAGATAGCAGGCATTTGGGTGGTTTTCTGACGTAAGAGATGAAAGGACACTGGGGTAAGGCTGTGGGGTCAGCCCCAAAGGGAACCCTCTGCATCCCCACACATTCTCCCTCCTCTGCTGAGAGCAAGTTATTGGGTGGTTTAAGTGTTTTAAGTCCCAGAAACATGAGAGTCCCCATAACTAAGGAATCATCGTCCCTGGAGGGATTTAAAAGCTGTGTTGATGTGGCATTTGGGAACATGGGTTAGTGGTGGCCTTGGCAGTGCTGGGGGAACAGTTGGACTTGATCTTAGAGGCTGGATCCAACCTAAACTACTCCGTGAATCAGAGATGCCTGTGAAGTAATGGCACAGAAGTGCCCTCAAGCAAGGAGGAACATCTTCTCCAAAGGGCTGTGAACCACAGTGAGCCCCTGAGCACCATGCTGTGCCCACACCCGGGGCATCAGAGCTGTACTTACATCAGAGGCAGGGCCCTTGTCGGCGCCAGGGCAGGAGAAGGTAACGAACTCATGGCACCGCTTGTGCACGACGAAGCAGCAAACTGGAAAGAGAAGACAGGGACTGGGTGAGGAGCATGTTACAGGATCAGCACCAGGAGAACCGAGAGTTAACAAAATAAAATGTAGCTACATCTGATTCACGAGCAGAGGCCCCACAGCCTGAGCAGGTTTTTTAAGCCACGGTAGAGTTTCAACCCTTATTGAACATCACTGACCAGACCAGGCTATTAGTAAAAGTCAGTAGAACAAAGTGTTGAGCAAATGTCAGAGGAGGGCTGGGAACCCTTCTGTTCCTCTGAGCTCATTGTCACTCGTGGCACACGCTGAGGTCACCGCCGGGAATAAAAAGAGGGAGAATCTGGCGTTCGCGGGTATCTGAGCTGAAAAGTGCATGTGTCCAAAAATGGAAGATTGTACTGAGGGAACAGGTGGGCAATTTTCCTCCCACAGCTCTGCTTTTCTTCAGCATCTCCCCAGCCTCCGTTTGCCAGACCAGAAGACACGCAAGTCTTCCTCCCCTCACGCACGTCGACGACAGTCGCCCTTCTGGGAACAGCACAGGGAAATCAATCCCGACATGCCACTACCCAGACTTCCAAGCAGAAGTATCCAGAGCTAAGTCCCCATCCCCTAAACTACCAAACCCTTCCAGCACATGCCAAGCTGAACCTGCCAGCACTATTTCTGTAGTTTTTGCAGTCAAAGCACCGTACTTCAAAGCTAATGTTTTCCCTAAGTGACAAATAAGCACATCACCTTCAGTAACAGACCTTGAAGAGCCATTTGGCACTGCAGGGAACTTCAGCTGATGGCCCAGATCTTTTTTGAGGGTCTCAGCCCACCTCACCCTGCAACTGGAGGTGGCAGCACTGCTTTGAGGAGCTGGGATGTCCCAGGTCTGGGGAACAGGCACCACCTCACACCCCACGTCACGTCCTCCTGAGTGCCAGCTCGTGCCTGGGTGCACCCACACTCTGCACCACATCCACACTGTGCCCCATCCCTAGGGATGGGACCTCAGCTCCCAGGGGCACCACCATGTCCAAAGGGAGCCCAGGCAGGAATGGAGCAAAGGGAACAAGCACTGATTCTGAGGGGAAGCCTGGGCACCACTCTCTGCTCTGCCTCAGGGGTCTCACCTGCCACATCCTTTTCCCAAGAGACATGGTTACACTAAATAAAGGGCCCTTTGGAGGATGAGGAGCAGGCATAGAGGTTTGGAGACAGAGCTCAGGAACCAAACTGAGCCATGAACAAGAACAGAGCAGGTTTCAGTTGCAGCACTATGGGACATTTCCTAAGGAATAAGGAAAAGGTGAGTGACATGGGCCATGAACCTCACAATCCCCTCTTTGTGCTCTGCTACATCCAGCTGTAAATTCCTTTCCCTTTCCACATTTTTCATTGTGAAAGAACCAAACCCAGAAGCTTTTAAAGGCAAAACATCTGCCAAGAGCTCTCTCCTCGCAGGACCTCTCACTTGCTTTTCTGAGGCAAACAAACAAACATTTTCTTGAAAGCGTTGCTCACCATCTCTGTCATTTGTATATGGAGACAGAAGCATCTGGGAAGCAGGAAGGAAGAAATTAGAACCATATTAGCAAGGTTTTCTCCTGAAGTGTGTGCATAAACTCAATAACTGTGACACGCCGGAGCTCAGGCGCCGTCGGGAGGGTGCTCTGCTGCCAGAGCCTGGGCTGCAGCAGGAGTTTCCCAGCAGAGCAGGGGTAATTCCAGCTCAGCAAAAGAAACAAGACTGCTACTAGGGTGAATTTATCATGGAATGGTTTAGGTTGGAAAGGATCTTAAATATCATCCCTGGTAGTGTCCAAGGTCAGGTTGGACAGGGCTTGGAGTAACCTGGTCTAGTGGAAGGTGTCCCTGCCCATGGCAGGGGGTGGGACTGGATGGTCTTCAAAGTCCCTTCCAACTCAAACCATCCAGGATTCTCATATAGATTGTAAGGATAACATAGACTGTAAAGAGAATCCACTGGAGGACAGTGGAGCAGAACACTTCCCTGTGCATCCAGCACAAACTGGAGCTCTCTGCTGATGGCACCAGGCTGGGCTTTGCATCCAGTGCTTCAAAGGAAGCTCCACAAGCCTTGGAAAGATCCACTGGAACACTTCACACATGCTTAGGTGAATGCTCCATCCATGCAAAAAAAAACAAAAGGGCCAATAGAACTAATCAGGTACAGGGTCTCATGTCAGTAAACCCGTCTCAGCTCCCAGACATGCATCCCACCCAACAGATGTGTGGAGTTTTGATAGATCTTTCCAGTGCTGTACCCTCCTGCTGTCATCACACTTCAGCAGTTTAAGCCCATGTCTTTGTCAGTTTAGAAACCCCAGCACGAGCAGCAGCTTTCCCAGGTTGCTAATTAGACAGTTAATTTGTAAATCTTATTATTTGGATAATAAAGTTATCAAATCCCACTGGTGAGCTACAAACATCCCAAGTCATTTGTATACAACAAGAAGGAAAGATTAACCTTTCCCATTCCCTACTGCATAATGCAAGAGTGTTTCCTGGCCCTAAATTATCCTTCAGAGCCAGCTCCACTGCAGGGGTCTCAGGAGTCATCTCTGTCCTGACACAGGATCCAAACCCTATGGAATCCAAGAGGCAGAGACCCCCAGCTCAGCAACTCTCCACAGCCTTATGAAACTTGCTGGAACACACGTTTTTCATACCAGCCCCAGCACAGAGTGTCACATCTGAAGAGATTTGCACCAAAGTATCAGGGCCAGATCACACATATCCATTCCCTGGGATCCTGACACAGTCCTGGGAAGAAAGGTCTTCTGGAAGGTTGGGTTTGAGGGCTAAGAAATCACAATAGGAACAGGGCATTTTCAAACCCCAGGAAATAATCTTATTGTGGAGGATGAAAACAGAGAAAATGCTAGAAAATGCTAACACAGTATTGCTTAAAAAACCATATACACACACATACATGCTGAAAGGCTTCTTGGCTTAAACCACTGCTCAAAAACCCTCCAGAAAAACATAAAGCAATTTCCTAAACTGATCCCAGAACCTGCCAATCAGAAAAACCTCATCAAAATGTGTTCCAGGAGTTTGAAGTCTGCAAAGCAAATGTCTGGCATGGGAAGGGACTTCCTGGGGACGGGACACCCTGGGAAAGGGACCTGCCAAGGCAGCGAGGGCGAGCGGGGCAGCTCAGCAGAGCATCCACCAGCTCTGGGCTGCCAATGGCCAGAGCAGCCCAATCCCCTGAACACAAGGGGACAGGCTGCAGAATTACAGCTCTATCTGGCAGCAGTTGGGGCTGGGAGCAGTTGGCTGCCTGCATGTTTTGGAAGGATGTTGCCTGTTCCTGCAGCAGCCAGAGGCAGCCGAGCAGCTGCTGCTCCCACGGGCAGCGCGGCCGCTGCTGCCCAGAGCCCGCCCGGGCACCTTCCTGCTGCAGAACATTCCCCTTTCTCCTCTTTACAACACGTAAACAAACTCCAAAGCGTTTCCCTGCCATCTCTCACCTCACAGGCTCCTTCTCCCCTCAGACAGCTGGGCACTTTGCCCAAAGACACAACAATGCCCAAAGATTTGCTCTTAGAATACAAAATCCTTCCCAGGCCAGTCGCTTCTGCCCAGGGAAAGCCCTTTACCAAAGCTTTAAGCTCCTTATACTGGCATCAGGCTACCCAGGGAGCCAGCCCAACACAAGCGTAAGCATTCCTGGGAATATCAAAGCCCAGGAAAGGCTCAGGTCAGCATATCATTTGTAGACCCCTAAGACTGCTGAGCCTGTCCCGGAGAGCAGCAGCCCCTGCCTGTGCTGCTACTGCCAGGACACACAGCATCAGAGAATCCTGGAATGCTCTGGGTAGGAAAGGACCTCAAAGCTCATCTCATTCCAACTCTCTGCCATGGGCAGGGACATCTTCCACTAGCCCAGGTTGCTCAGAGCCCTGTCCAACTTAGCCTTGACACAGTGACCAGTCCTGCTCAGAGCAGGTCTTTTGTGGTATTTTGAGCACTATTTCTCCAGCCTACTTTGTCCTGGCTCTGGATCAGGTATTTGGGATGCTACAAACACATGAGAGAGGGAAAGCTGTCCTTGCCCATACCATGGCTGTGCTGTACAGATCTACTTGTGCAAAGAAAACAGATCATAGAATATCCTGAGCTGGAAGGGACCCACAGGGATCGAGTCTAACCCCTGGATGGGCACAGGACTCCCCAGGAATCCCACCATGTGCCTGAGAGCTGTCCAAACCCTCTCTGAGCTCTGGCAGCCTTGGTGCTGTGCCCACTGCCCCGGGGAGCCTGGTCAGTGCCAACCACTCTCTGGGGGAAGAACCTTTTCCCAATATCCAACCTAAATGACTGCAAAGGCTCACAGACAATGGAAGAAAAGCCGTGGCACTGGGCCACCCAAAGCCCCACATCTCCACATAGCCCAGAAAAACCCAGGAGAGCCCCCAAGCTGCCTCCAGCCCCTGTGGAAGCTCTTGGCCCTCTGCAGGGGGCCCTGGCACCAGCCCACAGGGAGAGCACAGACCCACAGCATCCCTGGCACACAGAGCAGGGTTGGCCCAGGGTGATAAATCCTCTCCTGTCCCTGCTCCCAGCCTGCCACCCGAGCTGGGATCAGCCTCCTCTCCCACATGGAACATCGTGAGCTGCAGGAAGGTGTCCAGCCCTCCCCAGGGCCCAGTCACTGTGAGAAACTGCTCCCTGCAGGAGTGAACCCTGCCTGGCAACCCACAGAGCAGCCCTGCCTTCCATTTGATCTCCATTTGGTGCTCTAATTTCATTGCATGCACTCCTCCTGATGTTCCGAAGAAGGGGATAATCAATTTTCCCTGAGTCCTTCACAAAATGAATAATTCAGTGAAGTCACCTCTGCTGCCTCCCCCGAGTTCATCCCTTCCCAGAACACACATTCCCACTGAAGGGAAGCCTTCGTCCCCCTCGTTAGGCCAGAGAGAGGTCTGGAAGCACCAGGAACAGTCTTGGATACAGCATGTCAAGCAAGGGAGACAGATGGAGAGTTAACAGAGACAGAAGAAGGTTCAAGCAAGATTCATCTAAAAATCAAAGCCAGGGAGGAGTTCAGCCCTCCCCAGGGAGCTGACGGAGCCGAGCTCTGGCAGATGGTTCCAGTATCACGAAGCTCAAAGATTATTTCGAGCATATCTCAGTGTGTAGCTGCTCCCTTCCAACCTGTGGATATTCTCATTTGGATAACGTCTCCACTTCCCAACTAACAACAGACTCAGGAAACAGCTTGGAATTCAGATTAGCAAAACTGAAGAAAATAAAAAACACCAGGAAAAAAAAAGATTTTTTTTTTTTAAAGAAGCTTTGTGTTGATCCACCTACAGTGGGCAAACCCCCGGGGTCAGAGGCACTGCCCTGGGCTGTGCCCCAACGAGGGACTGAAACGCTCCAAAGCCAGAGCTGCCCACGATTTTCCATTCCACATTAAAAAAAATAAATCAGACTCACGACATCAAACAGAGGCAGTGAAGCGTGGTAATCATAAAATAAGGGGAAATAAGGGCTCCAGGAGGGGAAGTCCTCAATTTCTGACAGCACTTTACAGCTTTTAATCACTTAGAGCACAGAGAGAGAAGCTGAGCTAAAATTTGTGCTCTTTGGATTTAATCCCCAGCTTTGGTTAAAAGCTTTCTGGGGTTCTTATAGCACAACAAATGTCTTCAGCTCCTCAGACTTCAGTGGTTTTCCCACTGTCAGCTCCAGAGAGACAC
Source organism: Corapipo altera (assembly GCF_003945725.1). Classification (NCBI taxonomy): domain Eukaryota; kingdom Metazoa; phylum Chordata; class Aves; order Passeriformes; family Pipridae; genus Corapipo; species Corapipo altera. The sequence goes on along the minus strand of NW_020884920.1, from coordinate 6,883,842 downwards.
AGTAAAAACAACCATGATCCACAGGGATTTTCACATAGCACTGGGAACAGGGATGGGGATGTCAGGATCTGGGCTGATGCATCGGTTGCTTGGTTGCTGGAGGATGAAAAGAGTGACACAAAGGACCTTGCCCACCCTCCCTGGGTCTGTGCCTGCTCCACCACAGCCCAGCAACCACAAGGAATGATGAGAAACTTCTGTGCCCTGGAAGACACTGGAATTTTGCTGATTTGCCCCACTGGGCACATGGTCCAGGCACGGCAGCATCCTGGCACTGGGATGAGCAGAAAGGTTAAGGCAGAGGACAGAGGCCATGGGGGACCAGGAAGAAGGGGAGAGGTCACTGATTCAAGTAAAAGATGAAGTGATGAAGTGAGGTGCAGGGGTAAGAAGTGTGAAAAGGCATTTCTGCCCAGTTTGGTCTTGTTACAGAAAAGGAAACAGCCATTTTCCTTAAGGAAAAGGGGAAAAAATAGATAGCACAAGACATGAGGCTTCTTTTTCGTGAGGTCTCCTGAGCCTGTTGCTCTAGAAGGCTCTGATTGCCTGGACAGCTACAAAGATTTCAACCCCAGGGAATGATTCTCTCCCAGACCTGTTAATCCTGCAGCAGTGGGACACAGAAACCTCTGTCACAGACCTGAGGAGGCCCAGCCTGGCAAACCAGTGCTGGGAGAGCTATCATCGAGTGCCAGGCAGAGAAAACTGCATTTCCTGATATTTCTGAAGCAAAAGCAGCAGGATGTGTCTTTTTAAAGCTGTACAATCTCCCAGCCATTACAAAAGCAATTCTCACTGTCCCTTCTGCTCTCCAGGAGATTCAGGCAGCAGTGGTCGGAGCTGGGACCACTTAAGATCCCTACATAACAGGCAGGGCTTTTGCCCACCACTACTCATCCTAGGCTGGCTTCTGGAGAGGGATGGAGCATGGACACAGACACGTGGGATCAGGGATCACACAAGGATATCCCCTTTTGCAGGGAGAGGAGGATATTCAGGCTCCTCTTGGCCCCCCAAGGTCTTTCCAGTTCAGGAGCTCAGCAATAGGGTCTATGTGCCTGAAGAGTTGGAATCCTCTTTTGTGCACATCCCTGTCAGGAAAAGGGCACACTGAAATACCCTAATTTATTTAGGCTCCTCATCTGCCCAAAAACCCAGCTCCAGGCTTTTTTGCTCACATGTTCTATTGACTCTACAGGGAAAATTCCAAGAAAACTGACCCCTCACTCTTCTGTCTGTTTGCTCTTTGGGAGGGGAAAAGGGGCAGTGTTGGCTCTTGAAACCCAGGATGCTGCAGAAGAGCCCCATCTCCCTCATCCCACGATGCCACCGGCCAGCAGCGCGTCCATCCCGGGGTGGCAGCTATTTCCAGAGACACAGAGACATTAATTTTGCATCAGAGAGCCTGTCCTGGCTCCGAGAAAATCGGCTCAGAATTTAAATACTTCATCAGCATTTCTCCCGGACTGAGTTGTAACAGAGATTCACTTTCAGGCTGAATAATTTAGCCCCGCGTGTGCTCCCGGCCGGCGCGACACACGGAGCAGCTCCTGCAGATCCACCGGCTGTGCTGGAAGCACCCGTGCTGACAGGAGTTCTGGGAGCCCACCAAGACCCCCCGCCCCAACAGCACAGGCAGGGCCCGAGATGGTTCTTGGCAGCAGCACTGGGCTCTGGCTCCAGCAGCAGGAATTGCCACAGCCTCCAAAACTGGGCAAGAGCCCAAAGCTCAGCTTTACCTCTTTCCTCTGTGAACTAAAAGTTTTAGGGTTCCTCAGAAACATTTGTGTTATTGATACCCTGGGATGGGGAGGAAAACACTTCCAGTACCAAGGGTACTGTGGGCAAGGTCTGGGGGGCTCCTCACGCTGCCACAGGCTGAGAGCTCTGGGTGGCTCCTGCAGACCCATCATCGTCCACCACTGAGCTCCAGCAGCATCCAGGGTCAGAGCTGGGCACAACTGGCACCTGCAGCTTCTCGGGGTAAGACCTTGTCAGCAGAACTCAGGTGAATCCAGTGCCTGCAGTGCCCAACACCTGAACCAGCCCCAGCAGCTGCACTGAGGAGGGGAAGGAAGGCTCTCCTGGTTGCTCCTGAAAGGTGTATCTTTAACATTCCTCCTTTTCCATTGAAAGGGGCTGAGTATTTTGAGCCCAGCCACGCGCTTCAAGAAGGACTTGAGCCCACATGAACAAACACCCAGAACTGCCTGCAGCTTTTCCATGACATACCATAATGAACTGACAACATCCTCTGCATGACAATGAATGTGCTGGAGCCAGGCAGGATGAGGAGCATCAATCATTTCCAGCAGTGGAAGAGGAGTGGGTGGGGACAGGGACGATGACAGCATCAGAGCTGGGATGGGGAGAGAACTTCATTCTCCCACTGCATGTGCCAGAGGAACACCTAAAACCACATCCAGGCTACCAGGGACAGGGCTGTCCAGGTGGAGGGTGGTCCAGGATGCCAGGGACAGGGTGGTCCAGGCTCCAAGGGACAAGGCTGTCCGGGCAGAGGGGCTGCTTCAGGAAACAAAATCCAGCTGGCCTGGATTTTGTGGCTCTTGCTGGCACAGGGTTCACTGGATGTGGCAGAGGGTGAATTCCTCCACCCAGCTTGGGCCAAAAAAGCTGCTTGGGAGCAGCAAATAGAGCATCCCAGGATCCAAAGACACCCTACAGGAACTGTTCTTTCACCCTACCATGTGCCTGTTCCTGGACCATGCAGGTCCACAGCTGAGTCCCACCACAAAACAAGCTACTGAGAGACCAACAAAAGCCCCTGGCAGAACCCTCACAGAGAGGCTCTTTGCAGTGTGGGGGTGACCACGGGGCACACAGTCACTGAGCTGCACCACCCACCCACTCCCCAAACCCAGCTCCCCCAGGACACAGCCAAGGCCAGCAGGGACGCTGAGAGCCATGAGAATGAAGCCACCAATGTCTCCCCATGGATACCTTTCTCCTCTGCTCCGTTCCCTGTCCCAGGTGCAGCTGCACAGACCCACACAAGGGCAGGGGAACTCGCCGGGTTGTGCTGCCCACACACGGCCCCGACAGCGCCCTGAAGGAACGGGAGGGGAACGTGCTGTTCCCCACCCTTAATTATAGCCCGGTCACACACTGCAGCTACACTAACAGGTAATTTCACAAGGTGGAATTTGGTTCTTCCCATGTTAACAGTCCCCTCTAACCTGTTTCTTAAAAGCCTGAATCACGAGCCTTGGAGGCATGGAGGGAAGGTCGGCACAGGAAGGATGGCCCCGAGGCAAGCAGGGACAGGGACACGACGATTTGGGGATCACAGGCACTGGAGGAGGAGCAGCCAGGTGCTGGCCAAGGTCAGGCAGAGGAGACACCTCTCGAGATGCACAAACGATGGACAGACTTGCTTTGTACCTTGGACAATTGGGGACAGGCATCGAGGACACTGCTGCAGCCCCCACAGAGCCCTGTGCCTTTGCAAGGGGCTGGGGGCTGGGTCCCTGGGGACATCCCTGGTGCCTGCAGCCAACTCTGCTCACAAACACCCACATACCAGCTTCAGGACCAGTCCCAGCCCCCCAGCGACACCCTCAGCATCTCCACCAGTGAGAGATGAAAAATAAGCACTCTGTGATTAATCAAAGCCCCGAGGGAGCAGATTAAACAGTCTTGGCAATTAGTTCTGGATTTCTTACGAAGGCGCTGGAAGACAGTGGAAAGCTGCTGCAGTCCCTGAGGATGAGCACCGAGTCCTCCTAAAACCCTGCACCAGTTACACAACTCGCCGGCGCTGTGGCGATGTGTTAAATTACAGATGGTCTCAATTAAAAGTGCAGAGATGGAAAGGAGGCTCGGAAAAAAAAACCCCACATGAGAAGAAAGAGATCATTAAAAACTTGGCAGCCTACTTTGACTCTGGTGACCTGGTAATTTAATATTGTAATTGAAACTCCGGGTCAGGCTCTTGAGAGGAGGGAGAAATATGGAAAGGTATCCCAGCAGGATCAGCGCTGCCCAGAGAACAGGTCAGGCATTAAGAAGAGGGCAGTCCCAGTGGCAGATAACCCACCACCAGCCCAGTTATGACTCTTGTATCTCCCAGCCTGAGAAGATGCTGCCAGCCTGCTTTGAAGCCATTCCTTTTTGTCACAGCGTATTAATCCTGTTCAAGGCAGATAAAAACCCAGTCCCCAAAGTGCTAATAATGTAACTCAGTTAAAGCTGGATTTCGTCGCTTATCTTCAAGAAGAGAGGGGAACTTCACTTCCATTTTCTTCCTCGCGTCCCCCCTTGCCCTTAAATTTTAATATTCTGAGCACTGTCATATTTCCAAAAGCAGAGACCAAGTCCCAATGCCCCAAGAACAGTGCCTGCACCTCCAAACAGGCACTGAGCCACAGGGACACCAGGCTGGGGAAGGGCCTTTCATCATCAACATCACCAACAATACCCCTTGTTACCAGTGCCATGTGCCCATGTCCCACCTTGTCCCAATTCCACCTCTGTCTGCAGCCTGGGGTCCACCCAGTTCTCCCAGCACTGGTGCTGCCCAGCACAGCCAGTGGCAGTGGGAACAAGCCCCATGCACTGCCCCCATCTATCCATTAGATAGGATATCAGGGAAAATTTGCACGGATCCATCTGGGAATGTTACGGTTTTATGTCCCTAAAAGAGCTGGTGTCACACACACCTCAGTGGTGCTCCAGAGCTACAGTGAGAAATCACAAGAGGTGGCTCCTGCCCAGGGACAGGGACACCTTGCTAAGGAAAGGGGATTAGGGAGCCTTTCCTACAAGGGGCAGGTGTCAAACCAGTTTCCTGAATAAATCACAGAGCTGCATATGTTTGGAGCACCTTGGGATGATGGGATCAGGGTCAGCCACGTGCCTACAAGGACATCTCAGCAGAGATCCAAACCCCCCTCTCTCACTGGTGCCCCCACCACACCAACTGCCCCAAGGCACTGTGGGGTGGGGTCCAGGCATGCCCCAAACAGCCTCTGCCTCCTCCTGAACCTGGAGCACGCTGGAATCCATGGATTTCAGTGAGGATTTCATTGTGCTCATCCTAAGCCTCCTCTGGCCAAGAGGCTTCACAGTCCTGATAGGAGTATTAATTTTCCCTGGCACTGGAGATCCAGAGACTGAGCTGCTTTTTGCCCCTGTAGAGCAGCAGGAGAGGTTTATGCTGAGTGCTCACAGTGAGATGCTGCACTTGTGTCCTGTAGATCAGCTACAGAGGGCAGAGAGTGGAGCTCATACATGGGAGAAACCTCTCAAGCACCCCTGGTCAGAAGTGGTGGTTTTTTCCAGAGCACTCACCTTCCCTCCAGAAGCTCATCACCAGTGAGCCAAGGGCCTGGAGTTCAAAACCAGCCCTACAAATGTGAATAAATGAAGCTCTTTGACCAAGACACCATCGAGAGTAGACCAAGAACACAGAATTACCACACAGTAAAGGCTGGGAGGCATTTATATACTGCTAAAGAGATGGTATGGGCTGTACTCTTGCTCCTCTGTGTATTTCTAAAAAAAACCCAGAAAGCTGCATGGTCCCTTGGCTTTTCAGGAAGCACAAAAAACCAAAATAATCATGAATACAACAGGAACATATTTTTTTTTGTCCGATATGAAGAGTAATGACTTCCCTGCTGCTGCCTCAGGCTTATTTTGAGCTGGCAGCATCTTGGGAGGGTTTGTTCTCCACACACTGAATGATGTTTGAAGGGTTTCTTGAACACCCAGGAACGTGAACAGCTCAATTTAAGTACAAGTGAAAGCAGCAGTCAGCCAGGGTCCCGGTAAGGTGAAGCTGCCCACAGAGGATATATTTAGTGTTGCACAGCCCTGGGCTTCCGACACAAAACACTGACCGTGTCCCCTCTGCAGCTGCACCAGCAGCACGACACCTCCCTGGTGACCAAGCACAGCAACCCATGGCATGAACTTGAGGTTTTTAAGGTTCCTTCCAACCTAAATTTGCCCTGGCAGTGCTTTAAACACAGGCACAAACAGCTCCTGACATTAGCACACCTCCTGTCCATGCCACTGATCAAACCGAGCGTCCAAACAGTCTCAAGACATTTTTCCATCCATCTCTGGCCTCTCTCTCCTGTTGCACACCAGGTTTTGCCCCAGTTGGGCAGTCACCAGCTCGCTGCTGGGCACCTGTGCCCCAGTTTGAGGTTGGAGCCCAGTCCAGTGTGTCCTTCAGCACCTCCACTTCCCCCTGGTCAACATCCAACAGGTTGCCCAGAGGAGCTGTGGATGCCTCATCCCTGTTCAATGCCAGGCTGGATGGGGCTTGGAGCAATCTGATCTAGTGGAACGTGTCCCTGCCCATTGCAGGGGCATTAGAACCGGATGATCTTTAACAGTCCTTTCAATCCAAACCATTCCAGGATTCTGTGAACTAATCCAGATAAACATCAGCCAGCATGTTTTGGAGCTTCCAAGCCCATGAGACACCTCAGGACCTGCCAGGCAACAGGAGATAAAGCTCTATCCCTGATCCTGCATGGTGGGAAGCCAGAAAACACCCCCATGAGCCTGCTCTGCTCCCTCAGCACGGCCACCCACGGCAGGGATGTGGGACTGCAGTGCTGTACCCTGGCAGAAGAGAGCGGCCAACTGGACTCATTATTTCAACCACTTCCTCCAGCAGCACAACACAGGCTCAGTGCCACAGCTGAGACACAGAGCAGGGGTTCCCTTTAGCTTTGGACTCTCCCAGCCCCTCCAAGAGGAGCGTGTCCCCCAGACCTCAGCAGTTGGCAGCAGGGGGTTCAGAGGGACCCCGGGGCTGGAGCCCGAGCGCGGCAGCACCACCAGCCCCTGCTCCCGGCAGAGCTATCGCAGCAGCTCCATCTGCACGGGCAGCTGCTGACTCACAGTGCCCACGCTCCACCCCGGCCCCCCACGCTCTGCACCCTCCCACAGCACCAGCACCCCCCGCAGAGGGGGGCCCAGGGGGCTGGGCACCCAGCAGCCACCATCTGTGAGCCACGGGCTCAGAGAGAAGCTGTCCCATGTGCATTAAGGCTATTTTAACATAGGGATAAAATTAAATCAAGCATTTTGTCCCCGCTGTCTCTACTTTAAAAAGATCTGGCAGGACCATCAAATGCCGCAGGCAAGGAAGGGATGTTCTCCATCACCCGCTGTCACTGCAGGATGTCCCCAAAAAGCCACCAGCAGGTCTTCCCCCCCACCACAGCTCTCCAAACACCCATCGGGCAGGACCAGGAGCCAGTCAGTCCCCAGGAAAGCAGCAGCAGCCCAGGGCACTGGACCCTGGCAAAGGGAGGGGACACCAGGCAGCCCTTGGGCACCCCCAGCCCCCTGGGGAGAGGGCTCTGTGCTGATGTGACACTCGCTGCAGGGACAGGTGGGGGTGGTGGCACACGGGGCAGGTGACACACCACAGGGTGACACGTCAGGGTGCCCCCACTGAGGAGTCTCCTCAGACCCAGCAGACCAAAGCAGGGCACAGACTGCCAGCCCACAGTGGGGGATGCCTGTCCCCAGTGTACATGGTCTGAGTGGGGAAGGGCCCAGACGCTGCTCAACCAGCAATCACCTGATGAAGGCTAAAGCTCACCTGGAGCTGCTCCAGCTGCAGCAAGTGAGCATGAGCCACGCAGGGCATTGGGAGGGCACAGCAAGGGAAGAGCAAACCTTGAGCTGCAGCCTCACCTCCCTGTCAGGTCCCAGCAACATGACTAATTTGATGAGCTCCACTCTCCAAGGCCGTTCTCAGTCCCTCCCTTCTGCTGCAGTGGGGACACAGGGACAGCAAATTCCCTGTGATGGGGCTGGGCAAGGCAGCACAGGAGCCCCTACCCACGTCCTCCTGGACACAGCCCCCCACATGCTTGGGACAGGACCCTATTTCCACTCCTCTCATGTTCTCTACACAGAGGGGATCAGACCTGCACCCAAGCCCCCTCCCACCACCAGCCCCTCTGTGGGGCACTCCTCTGGGTTGGACAGCAGGTCAGGTTATCAGCAAACACAGCAACAGAACAACAGCCAGAGACTCTAATGGGCATCAAAGCCCTGCCACACACACACAGAGGATGTTTGTCTGTCCATCTGGAGCCAGGATTTGTCCTGAGCCACACACCAGGTCTGTGGCCAAGCAAAGGACAGAGTGTGGTTGCCCCAGCACTGTCCCAGCCTGAGCAGACACCCTGTGATGCCATGGAGAGCAGAGGCACAGAACCTGCTGGGGAATTGTTCTGCTGACACTCCTTAGGAACAAGTTGCTCCTATTTTCCAAATCCTGTTCAAACCAACGGCAGCCAGGTCAGCCAAAGGCTTCTCCCAGTGATGCATCTGATGCACTGGGCGGGATCCAGCCCCTAAGCAGCACCCTGTGAGCATCCCTGCACCCCGGGAGCCCTCTGCCAGCCTGGGCTCAGCTCCCAGCCCTGTCCCACAGCCATCACAGCAGGGACTGCAGGCAGCACCCACCAGTGCCCAGCAGGAGCACGGTCGAGCTTCAGGCTCTCCCAAGGCAGGGAGGAGCTCCAGCTTTGCATAAAAAACTGGATGTTACCAGGGGAGGACTCGCTGGGGTAGGAGACACTATGGATGAGGCTCCCATGGAAAGCCTCTGCTGGAGGCTCCCGAGGCAGCACCACAGTGTCCGTGCCAAACCCACTGGAGCCGCAGCACACAGGACTTGCCAGGGGACAGGACAGCAGCCCTGGCACTGTTTGCAGGGGCAATTTGCTATTTTGGCAACACATTGCCTGTGCCAGGTGCTCTGTTAACCCCATCACACAGGGCTGACCCTCCACTGCCAAAATGCCAGGGAACAGGAGTGAGGGGAAGCACAGGACTAACACTGACTGCTGGACAGTGTTAGCCCCCCAGACCTTGGGGGGCTTTGGGACCACCTGACCCTTCACTACAGCACATTGGGCACGAAGGAGAGAAGAAGGAAGGGAGGGAGGGAGGGAGGATACTCGCCGTGGTGCTGAGCACTCTCCTGGACTCTAGCCAGGAGATGAATGTTCACTTCCCAGGAGAGGTTTGCCAGCAGCACCACAAACAGCAAAACCCCTCGGCGCTGACCCTCGCAAGACGAGCGCTCCCACACTGCAGCCCCCACATGCCGCAGGAAGGGGAGCAGATTACACGGGGTTCTGTTGTTTTTCCTCCCTTGAAAACAGGCCATTATCTCCTGACAGGCTGGAGCGCTGTGTGTTATTACACAGCAACATCGCTGCCTTGAAGACATTCAAAGGGCTGCAGCTGGCAAGAGCGCTCGTGTACTTGGCACCGCTTTTGATGCTCCACGGATAAGATATTAAAATAACATTTCCAACATGCAGAATTACTGTGTCTGCTCGCTCCTCATGCTCCAGCCGGAGCTGCTGAGAACAAGGTTTTATTGATGCTGCCAGACAGGCAGTGCCGAGCACGGCGCAGGCTGGAGGAGTCACCTTGCTGCAGGAGAGAGGGGGCAGCTCTGTCCCGGGGATCCGTCTGTCCCTGCCCCAGGGTTTCCTGGGGGAAGCTCTGGGATGCAGCACTGCGTAGGATGGACTCAAAAACCTGTTCAAGGTGATGGCCGTGGAGAGGCAGAGCAGAGAGGCACCAGCCCTAGGCCAAGGTCAGCAGAGAAGGTGGGAATCAGACACTACCTGCAGTATCACCTTAAAGGAAGCATCTTAAAACACGATGGTGGGGAGGAAGAAAGCAAACCTGTTTGGTATTTTACCTTTTTTTTTTTTTAAAAAATAACATTTGGGTGAATTTTGTTTTAACAAAGCGGAGGGAACGCTTGGCTTCCGCTTCCTTAACAAAACTCCATCAACCCAGGAATTGAGTTTGCTCTTCTTGGACAACAGTCCTGTGCAATTACACACCACTGGGTTCAGTGAGAACATTATCTGGGCTGGCAGCTTTCGGAGGAGGAGAAGAGAAAAGAGAGGAGCCGTTTTATTTACACAGAGCTCTGCAAAGAGCTTTCCTGGCTCACTCTCCCCGTCCACGTCCCTGCCGGCCAATACGACTTTATTAATGTTTACGATATGCCCTACTTTTTAATGCGGCTCTGTCCCGGGGAAGGAATCCATTTGCATTTTTAATGGAATTTGGATAAGCAATTTAGCCAATCCCCTGCACACCAGGCTCCAAAACCCTCCCACAAAGAAAGCCCAGGTAGCAGCAGCCCCTCGGACACCCCTCGGACAGCCCCAGTGTCACCCCGAGCAGCCGGGGGTGACATCTCATCCCGACCCGGTGCCGCTGCAGCTGGCACAGCACCCGCACCCTCCCTGCCATCCCCACCTCGCCCAGAGGCAGCTTTACATCCAGTCTATTTTAATAAGGCAATAAAGGGGAAAGCTCCATACATAAGAGACTAAATGGGACAATAAAAATCTGTGAGCTCGCCCGAAATGTCTCCCAGCTGTTCTGCAGCACTTTAGAGGAACAAAATAGGGCAAATTTCAGAAATACTGAGTTTTGCTTGTGCATTCCCAGCAAGTCTCTCCGGTTCACATTGGCCTCTTCTTGTTTCCTCTCTGCTACACAGATAAAGAGAGGAACCTCTCTGCTGAGCCATGAAGAGCTGTCAGCAAGGCTGGGAGGAGAAGGAACAGAAGTTTCCAGTAACCCACTAGCTGCAGCACCAGCTCCTACAGCGAGCAGCAGCCCCCAGCCATGTGCTCACCCTCAGCCCCGGACAGACCACACCAGCTCCTCCACACCGAGATCTGCCGCGACATCCAGCTTGATTTTTGGAATAAAAACCTGATCTCCAGTAGAAGAGACACTTGCCCTTCACCTCTGCCTTACTACAGGTCCACGCCACCTCACCAGGGCAGGAAAACGAGCTGCAGCAGTTGAATCAAAAATTCCAGCCCACCTCCCAGAAATCTTTCCACGTGGAGTTTCCCCTTCCCCTTGGAGGGGAACACGGTGCAGCATCCCCCCCCAAGGCATCTCACTCACCCTGCAACACCTCCCAGCACATGCAGAGCCCAGGGAAAGACACAGGAATGTCCCCAAAACTGCTCTGCACAACCACCTCTTGCATACCCCTGAAGGAAGAATAATGTTCCTGGGAGCTTAAAGGCCACCCAGAATTGTTGGGGTTGAACAAGGAGGTGCAAACCCATCACCACCGAGGGGATGCTCCCCCACAGACCAGGGCATGGCTCCCCCACCATGCTGCCTCCAAAGCTCCCACGAAGCCACCCAAATGCTCTTGCAAACACAAACTTGTATCTGTTTGAAGAGTTTGGGGTGATGAAACCCCTAAAAGAGGTGCCTGTCCAAGCAGATTCCGTTTAACCCCCTGTCACTCTGCCTTCCAGCCTGTCCCTTGCCCCAGCACCCCACTGACCATCCCGAAGGTCCCCACCAGCCCACCCAGCCCCCAGCTGCCAGCTTCTGCCCTTCCACATCAACCACATCCCAGATCCAGCCTCATCCCAGATTGGCAGCTGCTCGGGGGCGGTTTTCCATTTCTGCACGCACGGCACCCGCTCCTCAGCACATGATCGAGTAATAAATATTTGGAAAGATCTGTTATTTTTACATAAACAGCCACAACACGCTGTAGAGGCTGGGGAAGGAGCCTGCTCCTCACTGCCGAGACCCAGGGTCACCTGCTGCCCCTTCCCCACCTGCCCCAGCACCCGGAGAGGGAGCTCTGAGGGATACTGGACACAGGACTCACTCATCCCAAGCTGCAGAGGCTCCTGGTGCTTCACTCTGGATGTCAAACAGCCCCTCTGAAGCCCCTCCAAAGTTTTGCCAGGGCACAGCACATGCAAACACCTCCATCACCTCTCCCAGGTCCCTTTTCATAAAATCATGGAATGGTCGAGGTTGGAAGAGATTTCTGGAGGTCCTTCTGTGCAACCCCCTGCTCAAGCAGGGCCACCACGACCATGTCAGGGTGGATTTTGAGTCAGGGTGGATTTTGAGTATCTCCAAGAAGGCAAACTCCACAAACTCTCTGTGCAACCTGTTCCAGCCCCCTCTTTGCCATGGGAGTGCTGTAACACGGAAAACCTCAGGCTCATCTCCCCTTCCTCCTGCTCCCATCTCCCAACACTGGTAGCCTGACAAATCTGCCAAAGAACCCAGTGCCCACATACAGGTCTGACCTGGAATGAATTCCATCTCTCTGTAAAGAATGGCCTGTCCCACAGGAATCCTGGGAATTATGGAGACTGGAGCTACAGAAGAGGAAGCAGGTTCAGCCCAGGACTCAAACTCACTTGCCAGCCACCCCCAGGGAAGCACTTCTCTGCCTTTCAGACTCCAGGAACATCAAACACACCCACCAAAAGGTGCTTCCCAAAAATTCATGTTTTGCACCCTGCCAGGATAATTCACTGCAAAGTGGTTCTCAAATACAGTACATTTACACGGCTGCATCTCCTAGACTGCGGGTTTTCCTGCCTTACATCATCCTTCCTCCTTCAGCAGCTCCAGGACTTTCCTCCCCTCCCACCCTCTCCGGGCACCACTGCTGGGCCGTGGCCCAACGTGACACCCACTGCCTGCGTCAGCCCCCTTCCCACCTCGGGGCCATTAATAACAATTACCTTATAATTCTATTTCATTATAAGGTTATTTTGGATGGCAAAGGCTGAGCCCAGCATATTCCCATCACTAATGGAATTACGGCTCCTTCCGCAGCCTCGAGCGCTGGGGGAGCGGGAGCTGCAGCCCCGGATGCTGGACCTGCTGTGCCTCCACCTCCGTGAGCTGTGGGGATGAAGCTGCAGCTCTGGGGCTTTGTCTTTGCTCAGTGAGCAGCTATTCCCACCCACATCGACTCACTCTGGGCTCCAACTCCAACCTGCAGACACCTCCTGTGCCATGATCCCCTCATGTGAGCATCCCTACAGCTCCTCCAGCAGACAGGCTCCAGCTTTAGAGAGCTACAGGCTCACACAGTGCCCAAAAGGGAGGAGGGGACGACTAAAGGAGGACATTGATGCTGCCTCAGCCTTTTTTTCTCCAAGGTTAGTGTTTACAGACCCACAGCCCCTGCTCCCTACCAGCCCCTGGCTCTCCAAGTGCTGTCCCAGTTCACATCCTGGGATACAAGGAAAACATCAACACGCAGGACTGTCATTTCAGAGGAGCTCTTTTCTATCAAGTTATAACTCAACACAAATGCTTCTTGCTGCTCTTTTCAGTGAGCAGGTTCCCAAAGGAGCAGGAGTGAGTGGCAGAGCCCTGGGGAGCACGGGGGGCTTGGGAAGGGCTGTGGAACTGCAGTCCCAACACACACACCCCGTCCTCATCCTCACCTAAACAAGCCACTGCCATGGGCCTTCGGAAAGCAAGAGGAAAGCAAGCTCCCTGGAGGAGAACACAACCTCCCATGGTGCTGTTCTGAAGCTGCAGTGCCCTTCAAGGGGGCCAAGGTCACCAAGAGCCCAGACAGATTTCAGCTGGGCAAATGTGACTGAGGAACAACTCTGGAGCTGCTTGCCCTAAGTCCAGGATCTGGCCGACATAAAATCCTTTCGCTCCTCGAGAAGGCTGCTGACATCCCTCCAGTGAGGAAGGAACATTCTGGATGGAATTTTTTAGAAAAAACAACAAATGTGAAACTGTAGCAAGAGCTTTGAGCATCACCTCCATCCTGCAAATTACAGGCTGGCTGAAGGCCTCCCCTCCTTCTGTACCTGCCACTCGTGCACCTGACAAAGGCAGCAGCCCCTGCAATGGCAGTTTTATAGAAAATTATCCCAAATATCAATTGATGCAATATTGGAAGGCAAATACTCTCTATGGCAACCTGAAAGGTCTTAATTATCCATGCAGGTGGCATAGAGAGCAGCCCCACACACACCGAGCTGGTAAACTGGGCTTTTGATAGTGGGTATTGAGGGGAAAAATCCCATTCAACTCCTTGAGAGTTCAGGCAGGTCCTTCATTAGGGAAAGATATTCTTGAACTCACTGCACCACCCCAAAAACTATTACATTTGCGACTTAAAACCCATCTGAGTGTTTTAACCAGGAGGGAGTTGGGAGGAGAAGGAATTAAATCAGGTTTCCAACCCAAGAACGCCCGTTCCCGTAGCAACAGCAGCACCGCGCTGGCGCGGACAGGCAGGAATGCTGCATCCAGAGCCTGCTCCAACCCGGCATCCAGGGCCATGGGAACCCCAGGACAGGCAGGAATGCTGCATC